>NC_089851.1:38976741-39284923 GCF_036373705.1 Amia ocellicauda | reverse complement strand
TGCACTGACACACATTACACACCCGCACTGCTTCTGCACTGACACACATTACACACCGGCACTGTTTCTGCACTGACACACATTACACACCCGCACTGACACACATTACTCACACATACTGTTTCTGCACTGACACACATTACACGCATGCACTGTTTCTGCACTGACACACATTAAACTCCCGTACTGTTTCTGCACTGACACACATTACACACCCGCACTGACACACATTACACACCCGCACTGTTTCTGTACTGACAGAATTACACACCCGCACTGACACGCATTACACACGCACTGACACACATTACACACCCGCACTGTTTCTGCACTGACACACATTACACAAACGCACTGTTTCTGCACTGACACACATTACCCACCCGCACTGACACACATTACACACCCGCACTGTTTCTGCACTGACACACGTTACACACCCGCACTGACACACATTACAAAAACGCACTGTTTCTGCACTGACACACATTACACACCCGCACTGACACACATAACACACCCGCACTGTTTCTGCACTGACACACATTACACACCCGCACTGTTTCTGCACTGACACACATTACACACCCGCACTGACACACATTACACACCCGCACTGTTTCTGCACTGACACACATTACACACCTGCACTGACACACATTACACACCCGCACTGCTTCTGCACTGACACACATTACACACCCGCACTGTTTCTGCACTGACACACATTACACACCCGCACTGACACACATTACACACCCGCACTGTTTCTGCACTGACACACATTACACACCCGCACTGTTTCTGCACTGACACACATTACACACCCGCACTGTTTCTGCACTGACACACATTACACACCCGCACTGTTTCTGCACTGACACACATTACACACCCACACTGACACACATTACACACACACACTGACACACATTACACACCCGCACTGTTTCTGCACTGACACACATTACAAACACGCACTGACACACATTACACACCCGCACTGTTTCTGCACTGACACACATTACACACACGCACTGTTTCTGCACTGACACACATTACACACCCGCACTGACACACATTACACACCCGCACTGTTTCTGCACTGACACACATTACACACCCGCACTGTTTCTGCACTGACACACATTACACACAGGCACTGTTTCTGCACTGACACACATTACACACCCGCACTGTTTCTGTACTGACAGAATTACACACCCGCACTGACACGCATTACACACGCACTGACACACATTACACACCCGCACTGTTTCTGCACTGACAAACATTACACACCCGCACTGTTTCTGCACTGACACACATTACACACAAGCACTGTTTCTGCACTGACACACATTACACACCCGCACTGACACACATCACACCCGCACTGTTTCTGCACTGACACACATTACAAACACACACTGTTTCTGCACTGACACACATTACACACCCGCACTGTTTCTGCACTGACACACATTACACACCCGCACTGACACACATTACACACCCGCACTGTTTCTGTACTGACACACATTACACACCCGCACTGACACACATTACACACATGCACTGACACATATTACACACCCGCACTGACACACATTACACACCCGCACTGTTTCTGCACTGACAAACATTACACACCCGCACTGTTTCTGCACTGACACACATTACACACAGGCACTGTTTCTGCACTGACACACATTACACACCCGCACTGACACACATCACACCCGCACTGTTTCTGCACTGACACACATTACAAACACACACTGTTTCTGCACTGACACACATTACACACCCGCACTGTTTCTGCACTGACACACATTACACACCCGCACTGACACACATTACACACCCGCACTGTTTCTGTACTGACACACATTACACACCCGCACTGACACACATTACACACATGCACTGACACATATTACACACCCGCACTGACACACATTACACACACGCACTGTTTCTGCACTGACACACATTACACACACGCACTGACACACATTACACACCCGCACTGTTTCTGCACTGACACACATTACACACCTGCACTGACACACATTACACACCCGCACTGTTTCTGCACTGACACACATTACACACCTGCACTGACACACATTACACACCCGCACTGCTTCTGCACTGACACACATTACACACCCGCACTGTTTCTGCACTGACACACATTACACACACGCACTGACACACATTACACACCCGCACTGTTTCTGCACTGACACACATTACACACACGCACTGACACACATTACACACACGCACTGACACACATTACATACACGCACTATTTCTGCACTGACACACATTACACACCCGCACTGACACACATTACACACCCGCACTGTTTCTGCACTGACACACATTACACACAGGCACTGTTTCTGCACTGACACACATTACAAACACACACTGTTTCTGCACTGACACACATTACACACCCGCACTGACTCACATAACACACCAGCACTGTTTCTGCACTGACACACATTACACACCCGCACTGTTTCTGCACTGACACACATTACACACCCGCACTGACACACATTACACACCCGCACTGACACACATTACACACACGCACTGTTTCTGCACTGACACACATTACACACCCGCACTGACACACATTACACACATGCACTGTTTCTGCACTGACACACATTAAACTCCCGTACTGTTTCTGCACTGACACACATTACACACCCGCACTGTTTCTGTACTGACACAATTACACACCCGCACTGACACGCATTACACACGCACTGACACACATTACACACCCACACTGTTTCTGCACTGACACACATTACACAAACGCACTGTTTCTGCACTGACACACATTACCCACCCGCACTGACACACATTACACACCCGCACTGTTTCTGCACTGACACACGTTACACACCCGCACTGACACACATTACAAAAACGCACTGTTTCTGCACTGACACACATTACACACCCGCACTGACACACATAACACACCCGCACTGTTTCTGCACTGACACACATTACACACCCGCACTGTTTCTGCACTGACACACATAACACACCCGCACTGACACACATTACACACCCGCACTGTTTCTGCACTGACACACATTACACACCTGCACTGACACACATTACACACCCGCACTGCTTCTGCACTGACACACATTACACACCGGCACTGTTTCTGCACTGACACACATTACACACCCGCACTGACACACATTACTCACACGTACTGTTTCTGCACTGACACACATTACACGCATGCACTGTTTCTGCACTGACACACATTAAACTCCCGTACTGTTTCTGCACTGACACACATTACACACCCGCACTGACACACATTACACACCCGCACTGTTTCTGTACTGACAGAATTACACACCCGCACTGACACGCATTACACACGCACTGACACACATTACACACCCGCACTGTTTCTGCACTGACACACATTACACAAACGCACTGTTTCTGCACTGACACACATTACCCACCCGCACTGACACACATTACACACCCGCACTGTTTCTGCACTGACACACGTTACACACCCGCACTGACACACATTACACACCCGCACTGCTTCTGCACTGACACACATTACACACCCGCACTAACACACATTACACACCCGCACTGTTTCTGCACTGACACACATTAAACACCCGCACTGTTTCTGCACTGACACACATTACACACCCGCACTGACACACATTACAAAACCGCACTGTTTCTGCAATGACACACATTACACACACGCACTGACACACATTACACACACATACTGTTTCTGCACTGACACACATTACACACCCACACTGTTTCTGCACTGACACACATTACACACCCGCACTGACACACATTACACACCCGCACTGTTTCTGCACTGACACACATTACACACCCGCACTGACACACATTACACACCCGCACTGTTTCTGCACTGACACACATTACACACCCGCACTGTTTCTGCACTGACACACATTACACACCCGCACTGACACACATTACACACCCGCACTGTTTCTGCACTGACACACATTACACACCCGCACTGTTTCTGCACTGACACACATTACACACCCGCACTGTTTCTGCACTGACACACATTACACACCCGCACTGTTTCTGCACTGACACACATTACACACCCACACTGACACACATTACACACACACACTGACACACATTACACACCCGCACTGTTTCTGCACTGACACACATTACAAACACGCACTGACACACATTACACACCCGCACTGTTTCTGCACTGACACACATTACACACACGCACTGTTTCTGCACTGACACACATTACACACCCGCACTGACACACATTACACACCCGCACTGTTTCTGCACTGACAAACATTACACACCCGCACTGTTTCTGCACTGACACACATTACACACAAGCACTGTTTCTGCACTGACACACATTACACACCCGCACTGACACACATCACACCCGCACTGTTTCTGCACTGACACACATTACAAACACACACTGTTTCTGCACTGACACACATTACACACCCGCACTGTTTCTGCACTGACACACATTACACACCCGCACTGACACACATTACACACCCGCACTGTTTCTGTACTGACACACATTACACACCCGCACTGACACACATTACACACATGCACTGACACATATTACACACCCGCACTGACACACATTACACACCCGCACTGTTTCTGCACTGACAAACATTACACACCCGCACTGTTTCTGCACTGACACACATTACACACAGGCACTGTTTCTGCACTGACACACATTACACACCCGCACTGACACACATCACACCCGCACTGTTTCTGCACTGACACACATTACAAACACACACTGTTTCTGCACTGACACACATTACACACCCGCACTGTTTCTGCACTGACACACATTACACACGCGCACTGACACACATTACACAACCGCACTGTTTCTGTACTGACACACATTACACACCCGCACTGACACACATTACACACATGCACTGACACATATTACACACCCGCACTGACACACATTACACACACGCACTGTTTCTGCACTGACACACATTACACACACGCACTGACACACATTACACACCCGCACTGTTTCTGCACTGACACACATTACACACCTGCACTGACACACATTACACACCCGCACTGTTTCTGCACTGACACACATTACACACCTGCACTGACACACATTACACACCCGCACTGCTTCTGCACTGACACACATTACACACCCGCACTGTTTCTGCACTGACACACATTACACACACGCACTGACACACATTACACACCCGCACTGTTTCTGCACTGACACACATTACACACACGCACTGACACACATTACACACACGCACTGACACACATTACATACACGCACTATTTCTGCACTGACACACATTACACACCCGCACTGACACACATTACACACCCGCACTGTTTCTGCACTGACACACATTACACACAGGCACTGTTTCTGCACTGACACACATTACAAACACACACTGTTTCTGCACTGACACACATTACACACCCGCACTGACTCACATAACACACCAGCACTGTTTCTGCACTGACACACATTACACACCCGCACTGTTTCTGCACTGACACACATTACACACCCGCACTGACACACATTACACACCCGCACTGACACACATTACACACACGCACTGTTTCTGCACTGACACACATTACACACCCGCACTGACACACATTACACACATGCACTGTTTCTGCACTGACACACATTAAACTCCCGTACTGTTTCTGCACTGACACACATTACACACCCGCACTGTTTCTGTACTGACACAATTACACACCCGCACTGACACGCATTACACACGCACTGACACACATTACACACCCACACTGTTTCTGCACTGACACACATTACACAAACGCACTGTTTCTGCACTGACACACATTACCCACCCGCACTGACACACATTACACACCCGCACTGTTTCTGCACTGACACACGTTACACACCCGCACTGACACACATTACAAAAACGCACTGTTTCTGCACTGACACACATTACACACCCGCACTGACACACATAACACACCCGCACTGTTTCTGCACTGACACACATTACACACCCGCACTGTTTCTGCACTGACACACATAACACACCCGCACTGACACACATTACACACCCGCACTGTTTCTGCACTGACACACATTACACACCTGCACTGACACACATTACACACCCGCACTGCTTCTGCACTGACACACATTACACACCGGCACTGTTTCTGCACTGACACACATTACACACCCGCACTGACACACATTACTCACACGTACTGTTTCTGCACTGACACACATTACACGCATGCACTGTTTCTGCACTGACACACATTAAACTCCCGTACTGTTTCTGCACTGACACACATTACACACCCGCACTGACACACATTACACACCCGCACTGTTTCTGTACTGACAGAATTACACACCCGCACTGACACGCATTACACACGCACTGACACACATTACACACCCGCACTGTTTCTGCACTGACACACATTACACAAACGCACTGTTTCTGCACTGACACACATTACCCACCCGCACTGACACACATTACACACCCGCACTGTTTCTGCACTGACACACGTTACACACCCGCACTGACACACATTACACACCCGCACTGCTTCTGCACTGACACACATTACACACCCGCACTAACACACATTACACACCCGCACTGTTTCTGCACTGACACACATTAAACACCCGCACTGTTTCTGCACTGACACACATTACACACCCGCACTGACACACATTACAAAACCGCACTGTTTCTGCAATGACACACATTACACACACGCACTGACACACATTACACACACATACTGTTTCTGCACTGACACACATTACACACCCACACTGTTACTGCACGGACACACATTACACACCCGCACTGACACACATTACACACCCGCACTGTTTCTGCACTGACACACATTACACACCCGCACTGACACACATTACACACACGCACTGTTTCTGCACTGACACACATTACACACCCGCACTGTTTCTGCACTGACACACATTACACACCCGCACTGACACACATTACACACCCGCACTGCTTCTGCACTGACACACATTACACACCCGCACTGTTTCTGCACTGACACACATTACACACCCGCACTGACACACATTACACACCCGCACTGTTTCTGCACTGACACACATTACACACCCGCACTGTTTCTGCACTGACACACATTACACACCCGCACTGTTTCTGCACTGACACACATTACACACCCGCACTGTTTCTGCACTGACACACATTACACACCCACACTGACACACATTACACACACGCACTGACACACATTACACACCCGCACTGTTTCTGCACTGACACACATTACACACACGCACTGACACACATTACACACACGTACTGTTTCTGCACTGACACACATTACACACCCGCACTAACACACATTACACACACACTGTTTCTGCAATGACACACATTACACAAACGCACTGACACACATTACACACCCGCACTATTTCTGCACTGACACACATAACACACCCGCACTGTTTCTGCACTGACACACATTAAACACACGCACTGACACACATTACTCACACGTACTGTTTCTGCACTGACACACATTACACACATGCACTGTTTCTGCACTGACACACATTAAACTCCCGTACTGTTTCTGCACTGACACACATTACACACCCGCACTGACACACATTACACACCCGCACTGTTTCTGTACTGACACAATTACACACCCGCACTGACACGCATTACACACGCACTGACACACATTACACACCCACACTGTTTCTGCACTGACACACATTACACAAACGCACTGTTTCTGCACTGACACACATTACCCACCCGCACTGACACACATTACACACCCGCACTGTTTCTGCACTGACACACGTTACACACCCGCACTGACACACATTACAAAAACGCACTGTTTCTGCACTGACACACATTACACACCCGCACTGACACACATAACACACCCGCACTGTTTCTGCACTGACACACATTACACACCCGCACTGTTTCTGCACTGACACACATAACACACCCGCACTGACACACATTACACACCCGCACTGTTTCTGCACTGACACACATTACACACCTGCACTGACACACATTACACACCCGCACTGCTTCTGCACTGACACACATTACACACCCGCACTGACACACATTACTCACACGTACTGTTTCTGCACTGACACACATTACACGCATGCACTGTTTCTGCACTGACACACATTAAACTCCCGTACTGTTTCTGCACTGACACACATTACACACCCGCACTGACACACATTACACACCCGCACTGTTTCTGTACTGACAGAATTACACACCCGCACTGACACGCATTACACACGCACTGACACACATTACACACCCGCACTGTTTCTGCACTGACACACATTACACAAACGCACTGTTTCTGCACTGACACACATTACCCACCCGCACTGACACACATTACACACCCGCACTGTTTCTGCACTGACACACGTTACACACCCGCACTGACACACATTACAAAAACGCACTGATTCTGCACTGACACACATTACACACCCGCACTGACACACATAACACACCCGCACTGTTTCTGCACTGACACACATTACACACCCGCACTGTTTCTGCACTGACACACATTACACACCCACACTGACACACATTACACACCCGCACTGTTTCTGCACTGACACACATTACACACCTGCACTGACACACATTACACACCCGCACTGCTTCTGCACTGACACACATTACACACCCGCACTGTTTCTGCACTGACACACATTACACACCCGCACTGACACACATTACACACCCGCACTGTTTCTGCACTGACACACATTACACACCCGCACTGTTTCTGCACTGACACACATTACACACCCGCACTGTTTCTGCACTGACACACATTACACACCCACACTGACACACATTACACACACACACTGACACACATTACACACCCGCACTGTTTCTGCACTGACACACATTACAAACACGCACTGACACACATTACACACCCGCACTGTTTCTGCACTGACACACATTACACACACGCACTGTTTCTGCACTGACACACATTACACACCCGCACTGACACACATTACACACCCACACTGTTTCTGCACTGACAAACATTACACACCCGCACTGTTTCTGCACTGACACACATTACACACAGGCACTGTTTCTGCACTGACACACATTACACACCCGCACTGACACACATCACACCCGCACTGTTTCTGCACTGACACACATTACAAACACACACTGTTTCTGCACTGACACACATTACACACCCGCACTGTTTCTGCACTGACACACATTACACACCCGCACTGACACACATTACACACCCGCACTGTTTCTGTACTGACACACATTACACACCCGCACTGACACACATTACACACATGCACTGACACATATTACACACCCGCACTGACACACATTACACACACGCACTGTTTCTGCACTGACACACATTACACACACACACTGACACACATTACACACCCGCACTGTTTCTGCACTGACACACATTACACACCTGCACTGACACACATTACACACCCGCACTGTTTCTGCACTGACACACATTACACACCTGCACTGACACACATTACACACCCGCACTGCTTCTGCACTGACATACATTACACACCCGCACTGTTTCTGCACTGACACACATTACACACACGCACTGACACACATTACACACCCGCACTGTTTCTGCACTGACACACATTACACACACGCACTGACACACATTACACACACGCACTGACACACATTACATACACGCACTATTTCTGCACTGACACACATTACACACCCGCACTGACACACATTACACACCCGCACTGTTTCTGCACTGACACACATTACACACAGGCACTGTTTCTGCACTGACACACATTACAAACACACACTGTTTCTGCACTGACACACATTACACACCCGCACTGACTCACATAACACACCAGCACTGTTTCTGCACTGACACACATTACACACCCGCACTGTTTCTGCACTGACACACATTACACACCCGCACTGACACACATTACACACCCGCACTGACACACATTACACACACGCACTGTTTCTGCACTGACACACATTACACACCCGCACTGACACACATTACACACACGCACTGTTTCTGCACTGACACACATTACACACCCGCACTGTTTCTGCACTGACACACATTACACACCCGCACTGTTTCTGCACTGACACACATTACACACCCGCACTGACACACATTACACACACGCACTGTTTCTGCACTGACACACATTACACACCCGCACTGTTTCTGCACTGACACACATTACACACATGCACTGACACACATTACACACCCGCACTGACACACATTACACACCCGCACTGTTTCTGCACTGACACACATTACACACCCGCACTGACACACATTACACACCCGCACTGCTTCTGCACTGACACACATTACACACCCGCACTGTTTCTGCACTGACACACATTACACACCCGCACTGACACACATTACACACCCGCACTGTTTCTGCACTGACACACATTACACACCCGCACTGTTTCTGCACTGACACACATTAAACACCCGCACTGTTTCTGCACTGACACACATTACACACCCGCACTGACACACATTACAAAACCGCACTGTTTCTGCAATGACACACATTACACACACGCACTGACACACATTACACACACATACTGTTTCTGCACTGACACACATTACACACCCACACTGTTACTGCACTGACACACATTACACACCCGCACTGACACACATTACACACCCGCACTGTTTCTGCACTGACACACATTACACACCCGCACTGACACACATTACACACACGCACTGTTTCTGCACTGACACACATTACACACCCGCACTGTTTCTGCACTGACACACATTACACACCCGCACTGACACACATTACACACCCGCACTGTTTCTGCACTGACACACATTACACACCCGCACTGTTTCTGCACTGACACACATTACACACCCGCACTGACACACATTACACACCCGCACTGCTTCTGCACTGACACACATTACACACCCGCACTGTTTCTGCACTGACACACATTACACACCCGCACTGACACACATTACACACCCGCACTGTTTCTGCACTGACACACATTACACACCCGCACTGTTTCTGCACTGACACACATTACACACCCGCACTGTTTCTGCACTGACACACATTACACACCCGCACTGTTTCTGCACTGACACACATTACACACCCACACTGACACACATTACACACACGCACTGACACACATTACACACCCGCACTGTTTCTGCACTGACACACATTACACACACGCACTGACACACATTACACACACGTACTGTTTCTGCACTGACACACATTACACACCCGCACTAACACACATTACACACACACACTGTTTCTGCAATGACACACATTACACAAACGCACTGACACACATTACACACCCGCACTATTTCTGCACTGACACACATAACACACCCGCACTGTTTCTGCACTGACACACATTAAACACACGCACTGACACACATTACTCACACGTACTGTTTCTGCACTGACACACATTACACACATGCACTGTTTCTGCACTGACACACATTAAACTCCCGTACTGTTTCTGCACTGACACACATTACACACCCGCACTGACACACATTACACACCCGCACTGTTTCTGTACTGACACAATTACACACCCGCACTGACACGCATTACACACGCACTGACACACATTACACACCCACACTGTTTCTGCACTGACACACATTACACAAACGCACTGTTTCTGCACTGACACACATTACCCACCCGCACTGACACACATTACACACCCGCACTGTTTCTGCACTGACACACGTTACACACCCGCACTGACACACATTACAAAAACGCACTGTTTCTGCACTGACACACATTACACACCCGCACTGACACACATAACACACCCGCACTGTTTCTGCACTGACACACATTACACACCCGCACTGTTTCTGCACTGACACACATAACACACCCGCACTGACACACATTACACACCCGCACTGTTTCTGCACTGACACACATTACACACCTGCACTGACACACATTACACACCCGCACTGCTTCTGCACTGACACACATTACACACCGGCACTGTTTCTGCACTGACACACATTACACACCCGCACTGACACACATTACTCACACATACTGTTTCTGCACTGACACACATTACACGCATGCACTGTTTCTGCACTGACACACATTAAACTCCCGTACTGTTTCTGCACTGACACACATTACACACCCGCACTGACACACATTACACACCCGCACTGTTTCTGTACTGACAGAATTACACACCCGCACTGACACGCATTACACACGCACTGACACACATTACACACCCGCACTGTTTCTGCACTGACACACATTACACAAACGCACTGTTTCTGCACTGACACACATTACCCACCCGCACTGACACACATTACACACCCGCACTGTTTCTGCACTGACACACGTTACACACCCGCACTGACACACATTACAAAAACGCACTGTTTCTGCACTGACACACATTACACACCCGCACTGACACACATAACACACCCGCACTGTTTCTGCACTGACACACATTACACACCCGCACTGTTTCTGCACTGACACACATTACACACCCGCACTGACACACATTACACACCCGCACTGTTTCTGCACTGACACACATTACACACCTGCACTGACACACATTACACACCCGCACTGCTTCTGCACTGACACACATTACACACCCGCACTGTTTCTGCACTGACACACATTACACACCCGCACTGACACACATTACACACCCGCACTGTTTCTGCACTGACACACATTACACACCCGCACTGTTTCTGCACTGACACACATTACACACCCGCACTGTTTCTGCACTGACACACATTACACACCCGCACTGTTTCTGCACTGACACACATTACACACCCACACTGACACACATTACACACACACACTGACACACATTACACACCCGCACTGTTTCTGCACTGACACACATTACAAACACGCACTGACACACATTACACACCCGCACTGTTTCTGCACTGACACACATTACACACACGCACTGTTTCTGCACTGACACACATTACACACCCGCACTGACACACATTACACACCCGCACTGTTTCTGCACTGACACACATTACACACCCGCACTGTTTCTGCACTGACACACATTACACACAGGCACTGTTTCTGCACTGACACACATTACACACCCGCACTGTTTCTGTACTGACAGAATTACACACCCGCACTGACACGCATTACACACGCACTGACACACATTACACACCCGCACTGTTTCTGCACTGACAAACATTACACACCCGCACTGTTTCTGCACTGACACACATTACACACAAGCACTGTTTCTGCACTGACACACATTACACACCCGCACTGACACACATCACACCCGCACTGTTTCTGCACTGACACACATTACAAACACACACTGTTTCTGCACTGACACACATTACACACCCGCACTGTTTCTGCACTGACACACATTACACACCCGCACTGACACACATTACACACCCGCACTGTTTCTGTACTGACACACATTACACACCCGCACTGACACACATTACACACATGCACTGACACATATTACACACCCGCACTGACACACATTACACACCCGCACTGTTTCTGCACTGACAAACATTACACACCCGCACTGTTTCTGCACTGACACACATTACACACAGGCACTGTTTCTGCACTGACACACATTACACACCCGCACTGACACACATCACACCCGCACTGTTTCTGCACTGACACACATTACAAACACACACTGTTTCTGCACTGACACACATTACACACCCGCACTGTTTCTGCACTGACACACATTACACACCCGCACTGACACACATTACACACCCGCACTGTTTCTGTACTGACACACATTACACACCCGCACTGACACACATTACACACATGCACTGACACATATTACACACCCGCACTGACACACATTACACACACGCACTGTTTCTGCACTGACACACATTACACACACGCACTGACACACATTACACACCCGCACTGTTTCTGCACTGACACACATTACACACCTGCACTGACACACATTACACACCCGCACTGTTTCTGCACTGACACACATTACACACCTGCACTGACACACATTACACACCCGCACTGCTTCTGCACTGACACACATTACACACCCGCACTGTTTCTGCACTGACACACATTACACACACGCACTGACACACATTACACACCCGCACTGTTTCTGCACTGACACACATTACACACACGCACTGACACACATTACACACACGCACTGACACACATTACATACACGCACTATTTCTGCACTGACACACATTACACACCCGCACTGACACACATTACACACCCGCACTGTTTCTGCACTGACACACATTACACACAGGCACTGTTTCTGCACTGACACACATTACAAACACACACTGTTTCTGCACTGACACACATTACACACCCGCACTGACTCACATAACACACCAGCACTGTTTCTGCACTGACACACATTACACACCCGCACTGTTTCTGCACTGACACACATTACACACCCGCACTGACACACATTACACACCCGCACTGACACACATTACACACACGCACTGTTTCTGCACTGACACACATTACACACCCGCACTGACACACATTACACACATGCACTGTTTCTGCACTGACACACATTAAACTCCCGTACTGTTTCTGCACTGACACACATTACACACCCGCACTGTTTCTGTACTGACACAATTACACACCCGCACTGACACGCATTACACACGCACTGACACACATTACACACCCACACTGTTTCTGCACTGACACACATTACACAAACGCACTGTTTCTGCACTGACACACATTACCCACCCGCACTGACACACATTACACACCCGCACTGTTTCTGCACTGACACACGTTACACACCCGCACTGACACACATTACAAAAACGCACTGTTTCTGCACTGACACACATTACACACCCGCACTGACACACATAACACACCCGCACTGTTTCTGCACTGACACACATTACACACCCGCACTGTTTCTGCACTGACACACATAACACACCCGCACTGACACACATTACACACCCGCACTGTTTCTGCACTGACACACATTACACACCTGCACTGACACACATTACACACCCGCACTGCTTCTGCACTGACACACATTACACACCGGCACTGTTTCTGCACTGACACACATTACACACCCGCACTGACACACATTACTCACACGTACTGTTTCTGCACTGACACACATTACACGCATGCACTGTTTCTGCACTGACACACATTAAACTCCCGTACTGTTTCTGCACTGACACACATTACACACCCGCACTGACACACATTACACACCCGCACTGTTTCTGTACTGACAGAATTACACACCCGCACTGACACGCATTACACACGCACTGACACACATTACACACCCGCACTGTTTCTGCACTGACACACATTACACAAACGCACTGTTTCTGCACTGACACACATTACCCACCCGCACTGACACACATTACACACCCGCACTGTTTCTGCACTGACACACGTTACACACCCGCACTGACACACATTACAAAAACGCACTGTTTCTGCACTGACACACATTACACACCCGCACTGACACACATAACACACCCGCACTGTTTCTGCACTGACACACATTACACACCCGCACTGTTTCTGCACTGACACACATTACACACCCGCACTGACACACATTACACACCCGCACTGTTTCTGCACTGACACACATTACACACCCGCACTGTTTCTGCACTGACACACATTACACACCCGCACTGACACACATTACACACCCGCACTGCTTCTGCACTGACACACATTACACACCCGCACTGTTTCTGCACTGACACACATTACACACCCGCACTGACACACATTACACACCCGCACTGTTTCTGCACTGACACACATTACACACCCGCACTGTTTCTGCACTGACACACATTACACACCCGCACTGTTTCTGCACTGACACACATTACACACCCGCACTGTTTCTGCACTGACACACATTACACACCCACACTGACACACATTACACACACACACTGACACACATTACACACCCGCACTGTTTCTGCACTGACACACATTACAAACACGCACTGACACACATTACACACCCGCACTGTTTCTGCACTGACACACATTACACACACGCACTGTTACTGCACTGACACACATTACACACCCGCACTGACACACATTACACACCCGCACTGTTTCTGCACTGACAAACATTACACACCCGCACTGTTTCTGCACTGACACACATTACACACAGGCACTGTTTCTGCACTGACACACATTACACACCCGCACTGACACACATCACACCCGCACTGTTTCTGCACTGACACACATTACAAACACACACTGTTTCTGCACTGACACACATTACACACCCGCACTGTTTCTGCACTGACACACATTACACACCCGCACTGACACACATTACACACCCGCACTGTTTCTGCACTAACACACATTACACACCTGCACTGACACACATTACACACCCGCACTGTTTCTGTACTGACACACATTACACACCCGCACTGACACACATTACACACATGCACTGACACATATTACACACCCGCACTGAAACACATTACACACACGCACTGTTTCTGCACTGACACACATTACACACACGCACTGACACACATTACACACCCGCACTGTTTCTGCACTGACACACATTACACACCTGCACTGACACACATTACACACCCGCACTGTTTCTGCACTGACACACATTACACACCTGCACTGACACACATTACACACCCGCACTGCTTCTGCACTGACACACATTACACACCCGCACTGTTTCTGCACTGACACACATTACACACACGCACTGACACACATTACACACCCGCACTGTTTCTGCACTGACACACATTACACACACGCACTGACACACATTACACACACGCACTGACACACATTACATACACGCACTATTTCTGCACTGACACACATTACACACCCGCACTGACACACATTACACACCCGCACTGTTTCTGCACTGACACACATTACACACAGGCACTGTTTCTGCACTGACACACATTACAAACACACACTGTTTCTGCACTGACACACATTACACACCCGCACTGACTCACATAACACACCAGCACTGTTTCTGCACTGACACACATTACACACCAGCACTGTTTCTGCACTGACACACATTACACACCCGCACTGACACACATTACACACCCGCACTGACACACATTACACACACGCACTGTTTCTGCACTGACACACATTACACACCCGCACTGACACACATTACACACCCGCACTGACACACATTACACACACGCACTGTTTCTGCACTGACACACATTACACACCCGCACTGTTTCTGCACTGACACACATTACACACCCGCACTGTTTCTGCACTGACACACATTACACACCCGCACTGACACACATTACACACACGCACTGTTTCTGCACTGACACACATTACACACACGCACTGTTTCTGCACTGACACACATTACACACATGCACTGACACACATTACACACCCGCACTGTTTCTGCACTGACACACATTACACACCCGCACTGACACACATTACACACCCGCACTGCTTCTGCACTGACACACAATACACACCCGCACTGTTTCTGCACTGACACACATTACACACCCGCACTGACACACATTACACACCCGCACTGTTTCTGCACTGACACACATTACACACCCGCACTGTTTCTGCACTGACACACATTACACACCCGCACTGTTTCTGCACTGACACACATTACACACCCGCACTGTTTCTGCACTGACACACATTACACACCCACACTGACACACATTACACACACGCACTGACACACATTACACACCCGCACTGTTTCTGCACTGACACACATTACACACACGCACTGACACACATTACACACACGTACTGTTTCTGCACTGACACACATTACACACCCGCACTAACACACATTACACACACACACTGTTTCTGCAATGACACACATTACACAAACGCACTGACACACATTACACACCCGCACTATTTCTGCACTGACACACATAACACACCCGCACTGTTTCTGCACTGACACACATTAAACACACGCACTGACACACATTACTCACACGTACTGTTTCTGCACTGACACACATTACACACATGCACTGTTTCTGCACTGACACACATTAAACTCCCGTACTGTTTCTGCACTGACACACATTACACACCCGCACTGACACACATTACACACCCGCACTGTTTCTGTACTGACACAATTACACACCCGCACTGACACGCATTACACACGCACTGACACACATTACACACCCACACTGTTTCTGCACTGACACACATTACACAAACGCACTGTTTCTGCACTGACACACATTACCCACCCGCACTGACACACATTACACACCCGCACTGTTTCTGCACTGACACACGTTACACACCCGCACTGACACACATTACAAAAACGCACTGTTTCTGCACTGACACACATTACACACCCGCACTGACACACATAACACACCCGCACTGTTTCTGCACTGACACACATTACACACCCGCACTGTTTCTGCACTGACACACATAACACACCCGCACTGACACACATTACACACCCGCACTGTTTCTGCACTGACACACATTACACACCTGCACTGACACACATTACACACCCGCACTGCTTCTGCACTGACACACATTACACACCGGCACTGTTTCTGCACTGACACACATTACACACCCGCACTGACACACATTACTCACACGTACTGTTTCTGCACTGACACACATTACACGCATGCACTGTTTCTGCACTGACACACATTAAACTCCCGTACTGTTTCTGCACTGACACACATTACACACCCGCACTGACACACATTACACACCCGCACTGTTTCTGTACTGACAGAATTACACACCCGCACTGACACGCATTACACACGCACTGACACACATTACACACCCGCACTGTTTCTGCACTGACACACATTACACAAACGCACTGTTTCTGCACTGACACACATTACCCACCCGCACTGACACACATTACACACCCGCACTGTTTCTGCACTGACACACGTTACACACCCTCACTGACACACATTACAAAAACGCACTGTTTCTGCACTGACACACATTACACACCCGCACTGACACACATAACACACCCGCACTGTTTCTGCACTGACACACATTACACACCCGCACTGTTTCTGCACTGACACACATTACACACCCGCACTGACACACATTACACACCCGCACTGTTTCTGCACTGACACACATTACACACCTGCACTGACACACATTACACACCCGCACTGCTTCTGCACTGACACACATTACACACCCGCACTGTTTCTGCACTGACACACATTACACACCCGCACTGACACACATTACACACCCGCACTGTTTCTGCACTGACACACATTACACACCCGCACTGTTTCTGCACTGACACACATTACACACCCGCACTGTTTCTGCACTGACACACATTACACACCCGCACTGTTTCTGCACTGACACACATTACACACCCACACTGACACACATTACACACACACACTGACACACATTACACACCCGCACTGCTTCTGCACTGACACACATTACAAACACGCACTGACACACATTACACACCCGCACTGTTTCTGCACTGACACACATTACACACACGCACTGTTTCTGCACTGACACACATTACACACCCGCACTGACACACATTACACACCCGCACTGTTTCTGCACTGACAAACATTACACACCCGCACTGTTTCTGCACTGACACACATTACACACAGGCACTGTTTCTGCACTGACACACATTACACACCCGCACTGACACACATCACACCCGCACTGTTTCTGCACTGACACACATTACAAACACACACTGTTTCTGCACTGACACACATTACACACCCGCACTGTTTCTGCACTGACACACATTACACACCCGCACTGACACACATTACACACATGCACTGACACATATTACACACCCGCACTGACACACATTACACACACGCACTGTTTCTGCACTGACACACATTACACACACGCACTGACACACATTACACACCCGCACTGTTTCTGCACTGACACACATTACACACCTGCACTGACACACATTACACACCCGCACTGTTTCTGCACTAACACACATTACACACCTGCACTGACACACATTACACACCCGCACTGCTTCTGCACTGACACACATTACACACCCGCACTGTTTCTGCACTGACACACATTACACACACGCACTGACACACATTACACACCCGCACTGTTTCTGCACTGACACACATTACACACACACACTGACACACATTACACACACGCACTGTTTCTGCACTGACACACATTACACACCCGCACTGTTTCTGCACTGACACACATTACACACCCGCACTGTTTCTGCACTGACACACATTACACACCCGCACTGACACACATTACACACACGCACTGTTTCTGCACTGACACACATTACACACCCGCACTGTTTCTGCACTGACACACATTACACACATGCACTGACACACATTACACACCCGCACTGACACACATTACACACCCGCACTGTTTCTGCACTGACACACATTACACACCCGCACTGACACACATTACACACCCGCACTGTTTCTGCACTGACACACATTACACACCTGCACTGACACACATTACACACCCGCACTGTTTCTGCACTAACACACATTACACACCTGCACTGACACACATTACACACCCGCACTGCTTCTGCACTGACACACATTACACACCCGCACTGTTTCTGCACTGACACACATTACACACACGCACTGACACACATTACACACCCGCACTGTTTCTGCACTGACACACATTACACACACGCACTGACACACATTACACACACGCACTGTTTCTGCACTGACACACATTACACACCCGCACTGTTTCTGCACTGACACACATTACACACCCGCACTGTTTCTGCACTGACACACATTACACACCCGCACTGACACACATTACACACACGCACTGTTTCTGCACTGACACACATTACACACCCGCACTGTTTCTGCACTGACACACATTATACACATGCACTGACACACATTACACACCCGCACTGACACACATTACACACCCGCACTGTTTCTGCACTGACACACATTACACACCCGCACTGACACACATTACACACCCGCACTGTTTCTGCACTGACACACATTACACACCTGCACTGACACACATTACACACCCGCACTGCTTCTGCACTGACACACATTACACACCCGCACTGTTTCTGCACTGACACACATTACACACCCGCACTGACACACATTACACACACGCACTGTTTCTGCACTGACACACATTACACACCCGCACTGACACACATTACACACCCGCACTGACACACATTACACACACGCACTGTTTCTGCACTGACACACATTACACACCCGCACTGTTTCTGCACTGACACACATTACACACCCGCACTGTTTCTGCACTGACACACATTACACACCCGCACTGACACACATTACACACACGCACTGTTTCTGCACTGACACACATTACACACCCGCACTGTTTCTGCACTGACACACATTACACACATGCACTGACACACATTACACACCCGCACTGACACACATTACACACCCGCACTGTTTCTGCACTGACACACATTACACACCCGCACTGACACACATTACACACCCGCACTGCTTCTGCACTGACACACATTACACACCCGCACTGCTTCTGCACTGACACACATTACACACCCGCACTGACACACATTACACACACGCACTGTTTCTGCACTGACACACATTACACACCCGCACTGTTTCTGCACTGACACACATTAAACACCCGCACTGTTTCTGCACTGACACACATTACACACCCGCACTGACACACATTACACACCCGCACTGTTTCTGCACTGACACACATTACACACACGCACTGACACACATTACACACACATACTGTTTCTGCACTGACACACATTACACACCCACACTGTTACTGCACGGACACACATTACACACCCGCACTGACACACATTACACACCCGCACTGTTTCTGCACTGACACACATTACACACCCGCACTGACACACATTACACACATGCACTGACACATATTACACACCCGCACTGACACACATTACACACCCGCACTGTTTCTGCACTGACAAACATTACACACCCGCACTGTTTCTGCACTGACACACATTACACACAGGCACTGTTTCTGCACTGACACACATTACACACCCGCACTGACACACATCACACCCGCACTGTTTCTGCACTGACACACATTACAAACACACACTGTTTCTGCACTGACACACATTACACACCCGCACTGTTTCTGCACTGACACACATTACACACCCGCACTGACACACATTACACACCCGCACTGTTTCTGTACTGACACACATTACACACCCGCACTGACACACATTACACACATGCACTGACACATATTACACACCCGCACTGACACACATTACACACACGCACTGTTTCTGCACTGACACACATTACACACACGCACTGACACACATTACACACCCGCACTGTTTCTGCACTGACACACATTACACACCTGCACTGACACACATTACACACCCGCACTGTTTCTGCACTGACACACATTACACACCTGCACTGACACACATTACACACCCGCACTGCTTCTGCACTGACACACATTACACACCCGCACTGTTTCTGCACTGACACACATTACACACACGCACTGACACACATTACACACCCGCACTGTTTCTGCACTGACACACATTACACACCTGCACTGACACACATTACACACCCGCACTGTTTCTGCACTGACACACATTACACACCTGCACTGACACACATTACACACCCGCACTGCTTCTGCACTGACACACATTACACACCCGCACTGTTTCTGCACTGACACACATTACACACACGCACTGACACACATTACACACCCGCACTGTTTCTGCACTGACACACATTACACACACGCACTGACACACATTACACACACGCACTGACACACATTACATACACGCACTATTTCTGCACTGACACACATTACACACCCGCACTGACACACATTACACACCCGCACTGTTTCTGCACTGACACACATTACACACAGGCACTGTTTCTGCACTGACACACATTACAAACACACACTGTTTCTGCACTGACACACATTACACACCCGCACTGACTCACATAACACACCAGCACTGTTTCTGCACTGACACACATTACACACCCGCACTGTTTCTGCACTGACACACATTACACACCCGCACTGACACACATTACACACCCGCACTGACACACATTACACACACGCACTGTTTCTGCACTGACACACATTACACACCCGCACTGACACACATTACACACATGCACTGTTTCTGCACTGACACACATTAAACTCCCGTACTGTTTCTGCACTGACACACATTACACACCCGCACTGTTTCTGTACTGACACAATTACACACCCGCACTGACACGCATTACACACGCACTGACACACATTACACACCCACACTGTTTCTGCACTGACACACATTACACAAACGCACTGTTTCTGCACTGACACACATTACCCACCCGCACTGACACACATTACACACCCGCACTGTTTCTGCACTGACACACGTTACACACCCGCACTGACACACATTACAAAAACGCACTGTTTCTGCACTGACACACATTACACACCCGCACTGTTTCTGTACTGACAGAATTACACACCCGCACTGACACGCATTACACACGCACTGACACACATTACACACCCGCACTGTTTCTGCACTGACACACATTACAAAAACGCACTGTTTCTGCACTGACACACATTACCCACCCGCACAGACACACATTACACACCCGCACTGTTTCTGCACTGACACACGTTACACACCCGCACTGACACACATTACAAAAACGCACTGTTTCTGCACTGACACACATTACACACCCGCACTGACACACATAACACACCCGCACTGTTTCTGCACTGACACACATTACACACCCGCACTGTTTCTGCACTGACACACATTACACACCCGCACTGACACACATTACACACCCGCACTGTTTCTGCACTGACACACATTACACACCTGCACTGACACACATTACACACCCGCACTGCTTCTGCACTGACACACATTACACACCCGCACTGTTTCTGCACTGACACACATTACACACCCGCACTGACACACATTACACACCCGCACTGTTTCTGCACTGACACACATTACACACCCGCACTGTTTCTGCACTGACACACATTACACACCCGCACTGTTTCTGCACTGACACACATTACACACCCGCACTGTTTCTGCACTGACACACATTACACACCCACACTGACACACATTACACACACACACTGACACACATTACACACCCGCACTGTTTCTGCACTGACACACATTACAAACACGCACTGACACACATTACACACCCGCACTGTTTCTGCACTGACACACATTACACACACGCACTGTTTCTGCACTGACACACATTACACACCCGCACTGACACACATTACACACCCGCACTGTTTCTGCACTGACAAACATTACACACCCGCACTGTTTCTGCACTGACACACATTACACACAGGCACTGTTTCTGCACTGACACACATTACACACCCGAACTGACACACATCACACCCGCACTGTTTCTGCACTGACACACATTACACACCCGCACTGACACACATTACACACCCGCACTGTTTCTGTACTGACACACATTACACACTCGCACTGACACACATTACACACATGCACTGACACATATTACACACCCGCACTGACACACATTACACACACGCACTGTTTCTGCACTGACACACATTACACACACGCACTGACACACATTACACACCCGCACTGTTTCTGCACTGACACACATTACACACCTGCACTGACACACATTACACACCCGCACTGTTTCTGCACTGACACACATTACACACCTGCACTGACACACATTACACACCCGCACTGCTTCTGCACTGACACACATTACACACCCGCACTGTTTCTGCACTGACACACATTACACACACGCACTGACACACATTACACACCCGCACTGCTTCTGCACTGACACACATTACACACCCGCACTGTTTCTGCACTGACACACATTACACACACGCACTGACACACATTACACACCCGCACTGTTTCTGCACTGACACACATTACACACACGCACTGACACACATTACACATACGCACTGACACACATTACATACACGCACTATTTCTGCACTGACACACATTACACACCCGCACTGACACACATTACACACCCGCACTGTTTCTGCACTGACACACATTACACACAGGCACTGTTTCTGCACTGACACACATTACAAACACACACTGTTTCTGCACTGACACACATTACACACCCGCACTGACTCACATAACACACCAGCACTGTTTCTGCACTGACACACATTACACACCCGCACTGTTTCTGCACTGACACACATTACACACCCGCACTGACACACATTACACACCCGCACTGACACACATTACACACACGCACTGTTTCTGCACTGACACACATTACACACCCGCACTGACACACATTACACACCCGCACTGACACACACTACACACACGCACTGTTTCTGCACTGACACACATTACACACCCGCACTGTTTCTGCACTGACACACATTACACACCCGCACTGTTTCTGCACTGACACACATTACACACCCGCACTGACACACATTACACACACGCACTGTTTCTGCACTGACACACATTACACACCCGCACTGTTTCTGCACTGACACACATTACACACATGCACTGACACACATTACACACCCGCACTGACACACATTACACACTCGCACTGTTTCTGCACTGACACACATTACACACCCGCACTGACACACATTACACACCCGCACTGCTTCTGCACTGACACACATTACACACCCGCACTGTTTCTGCACTGACACACATTACACACCCGCACTGACACACATTACACACCCGCACTGTTTCTGCACTGACACACATTACACACCCGCACTGTTTCTGCACTGACACACATTACACACCCGCACTGTTTCTGCACTGACACACATTACACACCCGCACTGTTTCTGCACTGACACACATTACACACCCACACTGACACACATTACACACACGCACTGACACACATTACACACCCGCACTGTTTCTGCACTGACACACATTACACACACGCACTGACACACATTACACACACGTACTGTTTCTGCACTGACACACATTACACACCCGCACTAACACACATTACACACACACACTGTTTCTGCAATGACACACATTACACAAACGCACTGACACACATTACACACCCGCACTATTTCTGCACTGACACACATAACACACCCGCACTGTTTCTGCACTGACACACATTAAACACACGCACTGACACACATTAATCACACGTACTGTATCTGCACTGACACACATTACACACCCGCACTGTTTCTGCACTGACACACATTACACACATGCACTGACACACATTACACACCCGCACTGACACACATTACACACCCGCACTGTTTCTGCACTGACACACATTACACACCCGCACTGACACACATTACACACCCGCACTGCTTCTGCACTGACACACATTACACACCCGCACTGCTTCTGCACTGACACACATTACACACCCGCACTGACACACATTACACACCCGCACTGTTTCTGCACTGACACACATTACACACCCGCACTGTTTCTGCACTGACACACATTAAACACCCGCACTGTTTCTGCACTGACACACATTACACACCCGCACTGACACACATTACACACCCGCACTGTTTCTGCACTGACACACATTACACACACGCACTGACACACATTACACACACATACTGTTTCTGCACTGACACACATTACACACCCACACTGTTACTGCACGGACACACATTACACACCCGCACTGACACACATTACACACCCGCACTGTTTCTGCACTGACACACATTACACACCCGCACTGACACACATTACACACATGCACTGACACATATTACACACCCGCACTGACACACATTACACACCCGCACTGTTTCTGCACTGACAAACATTACACACCCGCACTGTTTCTGCACTGACACACATTACACACAGGCACTGTTTCTGCACTGACACACATTACACACCCGCACTGACACACATCACACCCGCACTGTTTCTGCACTGACACACATTACAAACACACACTGTTTCTGCACTGACACACATTACACACCCGCACTGTTTCTGCACTGACACACATTACACACCCGCACTGATACACATTACACACCCGCACTGTTTCTGTACTGACACACATTACACACATGCACTGACACATATTACACACCCGCACTGACACACATTACACACACGCACTGTTTCTGCACTGACACACATTACACACACGCACTGACACACATTACACACCCGCACTGTTTCTGCACTGACACACATTACACACCTGCACTGACACACATTACACACCCGCACTGTTTCTGCACTGACACACATTACACACCTGCACTGACACACATTACACACCCGCACTGCTTCTGCACTGACACACATTACACACCCGCACTGTTTCTGCACTGACACACATTACACACACGCACTGACACACATTACACACCCGCACTGTTTCTGCACTGACACACATTACACACACGCACTGACACACATTACACACACGCACTGACACACATTACATACACGCACTATTTCTGCACTGACACACATTACACACCCGCACTGACACACATTACACACCCGCACTGTTTCTGCACTGACACACATTACACACAGGCACTGTTTCTGCACTGACACACATTACAAACACACACTGTTTCTGCACTGACACACATTACACACCCGCACTGACTCACATAACACACCAGCACTGTTTCTGCACTGACACACATTACACACCCGCACTGTTTCTGCACTGACACACATTACACACCCGCACTGACACACATTACACACCCGCACTGACACACATTACACACACGCACTGTTTCTGCACTGACACACATTACACACCCGCACTGACACACATTACACACATGCACTGTTTCTGCACTGACACACATTAAACTCCCGTACTGTTTCTGCACTGACACACATTACACACCCGCACTGTTTCTGTACTGACACAATTACACACCCGCACTGACACGCATTACACACGCACTGACACACATTACACACCCACACTGTTTCTGCACTGACACACATTACACAAACGCACTGTTTCTGCACTGACACACATTACCCACCCGCACTGACACACATTACACACCCGCACTGTTTCTGCACTGACACACGTTACACACCCGCACTGACACACATTACAAAAACGCACTGTTTCTGCACTGACACACATTACACACCCGCACTGACACACATAACACACCCGCACTGTTTCTGCACTGACACACATTACACACCCGCACTGTTTCTGCACTGACACACATAACACACCCGCACTGACACACATTACACACCCGCACTGTTTCTGCACTGACACACATTACACACCTGCACTGACACACATTACACACCCGCACTGCTTCTGCACTGACACACATTACACACCGGCACTGTTTCTGCACTGACACACATTACACACCCGCACTGACACACATTACTCACACGTACTGTTTCTGCACTGACACACATTACACGCATGCACTGTTTCTGCACTGACACACATTAAACTCCCGTACTGTTTCTGCACTGACACACATTACACACCCGCACTGACACACATTACACACCCGCACTGTTTCTGTACTGACAGAATTACACACCCGCACTGACACGCATTACACACGCACTGACACACATTACACACCCGCACTGTTTCTGCACTGACACACATTACACAAACGCACTGTTTCTGCACTGACACACATTACCCACCCGCACTGACACACATTACACACCCGCACTGTTTCTGCACTGACACACGTTACACACCCGCACTGACACACATTACAAAAACGCACTGTTTCTGCACTGACACACATTACACACCCGCACTGACACACATAACACACCCGCACTGTTTCTGCACTGACACACATTACACACCCGCACTGTTTCTGCACTGACACACATTACACACCCGCACTGACACACATTACACACCCGCACTGTTTCTGCACTGACACACATTACACACCTGCACTGACACACATTACACACCCGCACTGCTTCTGCACTGACACACATTACACACCCGCACTGTTTCTGCACTGACACACATTACACACCCGCACTGACACACATTACACACCCGCACTGTTTCTGCACTGACACACATTACACACCCGCACTGTTTCTGCACTGACACACATTACACACCCGCACTGTTTCTGCACTGACACACATTACACACCCGCACTGTTTCTGCACTGACACACATTACACACCCACACTGACACACATTACACACACACACTGACACACATTACACACCCGCACTGTTTCTGCACTGACACACATTACAAACACGCACTGACACACATTACACACCCGCACTGTTTCTGCACTGACACACATTACACACACGCACTGTTTCTGCACTGACACACATTACACACCCGCACTGACACACATTACACACCCGCACTGTTTCTGCACTGACAAACATTACACACCCGCACTGTTTCTGCACTGACACACATTACACACAGGCACTGTTTCTGCACTGACACACATTACACACCCGCACTGACACACATCACACCCGCACTGTTTCTGCACTGACACACATTACAAACACACACTGTTTCTGCACTGACACACATTACACACCCGCACTGTTTCTGCACTGACACACATTACACACCCGCACTGACACACATTACACACCCGCACTGTTTCTGTACTGACACACATTACACACCCGCACTGACACACATTACACACATGCACTGACACATATTACACACACGCACTGACACACATTACACACCCGCACTGTTTCTGCACTGACACACATTACACACCTGCACTGACACACATTACACACCCGCACTGTTTCTGCACTGACACACATTACACACCTGCACTGACACACATTACACACCCGCACTGCTTCTGCACTGACACAGATTACACACCCGCACTGTTTCTGCACTGACACACATTACACACACGCACTGACACACATTACACACCCGCACTGCTTCTGCACTGACACACATTACACACCCGCACTGTTTCTGCACTGACACACATTACACACACGCACTGACACACATTACACATACGCACTGACACACATTACATACACGCACTATTTCTGCACTGACACACATTACACACCCGCACTGACACACATTACACACCCGCACTGTTTCTGCACTGACACACATTACACACAGGCACTGTTTCTGCACTGACACACATTACAAACACACACTGTTTCTGCACTGACACACATTACACACCCGCACTGACTCACATAACACACCAGCACTGTTTCTGCACTGACACACATTACACACCCGCACTGTTTCTGCACTGACACACATTACACACCCGCACTGACACACATTACACACCCGCACTGACACACATTACACACACGCACTGTTTCTGCACTGACACACATTACACACCCGCACTGACACACATTACACACCCGCACTGACACACATTACACACACGCACTGTTTCTGCACTGACACACATTACACACCCGCACTGTTTCTGCACTGACACACATTACACACCCGCACTGTTTCTGCACTGACACACATTACACACCCGCACTGACACACATTACACACATGCACTGTTTCTGCACTGACACACATTACACACCCGCACTGTTTCTGCACTGACACACATTACACACATGCACTGACACACATTACACACCCGCACTGACACACATTACACACCCGCACTGTTTCTGCACTGACACACATTACACACCCGCACTGACACACATTACACACCCGCACTGCTTCTGCACTGACACACATTACACACCCGCACTGTTTCTGCACTGACACACATTACACACCCGCACTGACACACATTACACACCCGCACTGTTTCTGCACTGACACACATTACACACCCGCACTGTTTCTGCACTGACACACATTACACACCCGCACTGTTTCTGCACTGACACACATTACACACCCGCACTGTTTCTGCACTGACACACATTACACACCCACACTGACACACATTACACACACGCACTGACACACATTACACACCCGCACTGTTTCTGCACTGACACACATTACACACACGCACTGACACACATTACACACACGTACTGTTTCTGCACTGACACACATTACACACCCGCACTAACACACATTACACACACACACTGTTTCTGCAATGACACACATTACACAAACGCACTGACACACATTACACACCCGCACTATTTCTGCACTGACACACATAACACACCCGCACTGTTTCTGCACTGACACACATTAAACACACGCACTGACACACATTACTCACACGTACTGTTTCTGCACTGACACACATTACACACATGCACTGTTTCTGCACTGACACACATTAAACTCCCGTACTGTTTCTGCACTGACACACATTACACACCCGCACTGACACACATTACACACCCGCACTGTTTCTGTACTGACACAATTACACACCCGCACTGACACGCATTACACACGCACTGACACACATTACACACCCACACTGTTTCTGCACTGACACACATTACACAAACGCACTGTTTCTGCACTGACACACATTACCCACCCGCACTGACACACATTACACACCCGCACTGTTTCTGCACTGACACACGTTACACACCCGCACTAACACACATTACAAAAACGCACTGTTTCTGCACTGACACACATTACACACCCGCACTGACACACATAACACACCCGCACTGTTTCTGCACTGACACACATTACACACCCGCACTGTTTCTGCACTGACACACATAACACACCCGCACTGACACACATTACACACCCGCACTGTTTCTGCACTGACACACATTACACACCTGCACTGACACACATTACACACCCGCACTGCTTCTGCACTGACACACATTACACACCGGCACTGTTTCTGCACTGACACACATTACACACCCGCACTGACACACATTACTCACACGTACTGTTTCTGCACTGACACACATTACACGCATGCACTGTTTCTGCACTGACACACATTAAACTCCCGTACTGTTTCTGCACTGACACACATTACACACCCGCACTGACACACATTACACACCCGCACTGTTTCTGTACTGACAGAATTACACACCCGCACTGACACGCATTACACACGCACTGACACACATTACACACCCGCACTGTTTCTGCACTGACACACATTACACAAACGCACTGTTTCTGCACTGACACACATTACCCACCCGCACTGACACACATTACACACCCGCACTGTTTCTGCACTGACACACGTTACACACCCGCACTGACACACATTACAAAAACGCACTGTTTCTGCACTGACACACATTACACACCCGCACTGACACACATAACACACCCGCACTGTTTCTGCACTGACACACATTACACACCCGCACTGTTTCTGCACTGACACACATTACACACCCGCACTGACACACATTACACACCCGCACTGTTTCTGCACTGACACACATTACACACCTGCACTGACACACATTACACACCCGCACTGCTTCTGCACTGACACACATTACACACCCGCACTGTTTCTGCACTGACACACATTACACACCCGCACTGACACACATTACACACCCGCACTGTTTCTGCACTGACACACATTACACACCCGCACTGTTTCTGCACTGACACACATTACACACCCGCACTGTTTCTGCACTGACACACATTACACACCCGCACTGTTTCTGCACTGACACACATTACACACCCACACTGACACACATTACACACACACACTGACACACATTACACACCCGCACTGTTTCTGCACTGACACACATTACAAACACGCACTGACACACATTACACACCCGCACTGTTTCTGCACTGACACACATTACACACACGCACTGTTTCTGCACTGACACACATTACACACACGCACTGTTTCTGCACTGACACACATTACACACCCGCACTGTTTCTGCACTGACAAACATTACACACCCGCACTGTTTCTGCACTGACACACATTACACACAGGCACTGTTTCTGCACTGACACACATTACACACCCGCACTGACACACATCACACCCGCACTGTTTCTGCACTGACACACATTACAAACACACACTGTTTCTGCACTGACACACATTACACACCCGCACTGTTTCTGCAGTGACACACATTACACACCCGCACTGACACACATTACACACATGCACTGACACATATTACACACCCGCACTGACACACATTACACACACGCACTGTTTCTGCACTGACACACATTACACACACGCACTGACACACATTACACACCCGCACTGTTTCTGCACTGACACACATTACACACCTGCACTGACACACATTACACACCCGCACTGTTTCTGCACTAACACACATTACACACCTGCACTGACACACATTACACACCCGCACTGCTTCTGCACTGACACACATTACACACCCGCACTGTTTCTGCACTGACACACATTACACACACGCACTGACACACATTACACACCCGCACTGTTTCTGCACTGACACACATTACACACACACACTGACACACATTACACACACGCACTGTTTCTGCACTGACACACATTACACACCCGCACTGTTTCTGCACTGACACACATTACACACCCGCACTGTTTCTGCACTGACACACATTACACACCCGCACTGACACACATTACACACACGCACTGTTTCTGCACTGACACACATTACACACCCGCACTGTTTCTGCACTGACACACATTACACACATGCACTGACACACATTACACACCCGCACTGACACACATTACACACCCGCACTGTTTCTGCACTGACACACATTACACACCCGCACTGACACACATTACACACCCGCACTGTTTCTGCACTGACACACATTACACACCTGCACTGACACACATTACACACCCGCACTGTTTCTGCACTAACACACATTACACACCTGCACTGACACACATTACACACCCGCACTGCTTCTGCACTGACACACATTACACACCCGCACTGTTTCTGCACTGACACACATTACACACACGCACTGACACACATTACACACCCGCACTGTTTCTGCATTGACACACATTACACACACGCACTGACACACATTACACACACGCACTGTTTCTGCACTGACACACATTACACACCCGCACTGTTTCTGCACTGACACACATTACACACCCGCACTGTTTCTGCACTGACACACATTACACACCCGCACTGACACACATTACACACACGCACTGTTTCTGCACTGACACACATTACACACCCGCACTGTTTCTGCACTGACACACATTACACACATGCACTGACACACATTACACACCCGCACTGACACACATTACACACCCGCACTGTTTCTGCACTGACACACATTACACACCCGCACTGACACACATTACACACCCGCACTGTTTCTGCACTGACACACATTACACACCTGCACTGACACACATTACACACCCGCACTGCTTCTGCACTGACACACATTACACACCCGCACTGTTTCTGCACTGACACACATTACACACCCGCACTGACACACATTACACACCCGCACTGTTTCTGCACTGACACACATTACACACCCGCACTGTTTCTGCACTGACACACATTACACACCCGCACTGTTTCTGCACTGACACACATTACACACCCGCACTGTTTCTGCACTGACACACATTACACACCCACACTGACACACATTACACACACACACTGACACACATTACACACCCGCACTGTTTCTGCACTGACACACATTACAAACACGCACTGACACACATTACACACCCGCACTGTTTCTGCACTGACACACATTACACACACGCACTGTTTCTGCACTGACACACATTACACACCCGCACTGACACACATTACACACCCGCACTGTTTCTGCACTGACAAACATTACACACCCGCACTGTTTCTGCACTGACACACATTACACACAGGCACTGTTTCTGCACTGACACACATTACACACCCGCACTGACACACATCACACCCGCACTGTTTCTGCACTGACACACATTACAAACACACACTGTTTCTGCACTGACACACATTACACACCCGCACTGTTTCTGCACTGACACACATTACACACCCGCACTGACACACATTACACACATGCACTGACACATATTACACACCCGCACTGACACACATTACACACACGCACTGTTTCTGCACTGACACACATTACACACACGCACTGACACACATTACACACCCGCACTGTTTCTGCACTGACACACATTACACACCTGCACTGACACACATTACACACCCGCACTGTTTCTGCACTAACACACATTACACACCTGCACTGACACACATTACACACCCGCACTGCTTCTGCACTGACACACATTACACACCCGCACTGTTTCTGCACTGACACACATTACACACACGCACTGACACACATTACACACCCGCACTGTTTCTGCACTGACACACATTACACACACACACTGACACACATTACACACACGCACTGTTTCTGCACTGACACACATTACACACCCGCACTGACACACATTACACACCCGCACTGTTTCTGCACTGACACACATTACACACCCGCACTGACACACATTACACACCCGCACTGTTTCTGCACTGACACACATTACACACCTGCACTGACACACATTACACACCCGCACTGTTTCTGCACTAACACACATTACACACCTGCACTGACACACATTACACACCCGCACTGTTTCTGCACTGACACACATTACACACATGCACTGTTTCTGCACTGACACACATTACACACACGCACTGACACACATTACACACCCGCACTGTTTCTGCACTGACACACATTACACACACGCACTGACACACATTACACACACGCACTGTTTCTGCACTGACACACATTACACACCCGCACTGTTTCTGCACTGACACACATTACACACCCGCACTGTTTCTGCACTGACACACATTACACACCCGCACTGTTTCTGCACTGACACACATTACACACCCGCACTGTTTCTGCACTGACACACATTACACACCCGCACTGACACACATTACACACCCGCACTGTTTCTGCACTGACACACATTACACACCCGCACTGACACACATTACACACCCGCACTGTTTCTGCACTGACACACATTACACACCCGCACTGTTTCTGCACTGACACACATTACACACCCGCACTGACACACATTACACACCCGCACTGTTTCTGCACTGACACACATTACACACCTGCACTGACACACATTACACACCCGCACTGTTTCTGCACTGACACACATTACACACACGCACTGTTTCTGCACTGACACACATTACACACCCGCACTGACACACATTACACACCCGCACTGTTTCTGCACTGACACACATTACACACCCGCACTGTTTCTGCACTGACACACATTACACACACGCACTGTCACTCACAGCAGCGCAAACTGGGTCTTTACTGGACTCGTCCATCTCCAGTCCTGGCCAGTCAGAGCAGAGGACCGTCAGACAGCGTGTCTGAAAGCCGCTGATTGGGCTGCGTCCCAAATCGCACACTTGTTCCCTCGTCCCCTTCCCTTGCGGGCGGCGGTGCTCCGGTGTCTATTAAGCCTGTCTGCCCCTCAGGAGCGAGAGAAGGAGCCCGACGCGCTGTTTGCTCTTCAGTGCTGCTCGGCGCAGTGAACACAAGAGCGCACTGATGCGGAAGAGTTTTAGCGCTGAAGTATGGGCTCAAATTAGCGCCATAAGTATCGCATTAATATATATATATATATATATATATATTGTAAACAAAACAAAAACTTGAGAAAAAATTGATGTTGAAATCAAAAATAAAAAAATCGAATGCAAAATGTATAGAATTGTAAACAAAAAAAATGTATCAAAAGCACAAAAAAAACTTAAATTGAGAGCAAAACCTGTCTGCAGTTCCTGTCTTTGCTTGCGATGCTGCGATTTTTGCTTTCGCCGCCAGTTTCTTTGCTCTCGATTTATTTATTTTTCGTTACAAGTTTTTGCGCAGTTTTGTCGTGAGGGCGGGATTTACAGGGAGGCGTGGATCCTGGGTCTCCATTGGTCCAGCAGGTCTGAGTGACGGGTCTTGCTGACCCAATCAGTGAGGTGGGCTGGTCTGGCGATCTCTGTGGGTGTGCACACTTGTCGAAGGGTGTGGGAGCGAGTGTGCGATTTGGGACGCAGCCTTGGTAGTTTCAGGTCAAAAACACACAGCAGTTTATATGAGCTGATAATTACAGTAAAATAAATACATAAGAATAACTTGTCATCGAGTGGAAACGAGCTCGCCACGACTCTCTGCCGCAATATTTAAGAAACGCATTAACAAAAAATACATTACACGCGAAATAATGCAATGTGACAATTTTTGCAATTGCAAGAAGTTCTGAACTTGATTTTAAAATACTCATCTAACACAACTTTATTAAATACATTCAGAAACATACCTGTGCGTTCAAGTTGCAGTGAAAAAAAAAATATAGCAATAGCTGTCTGTGTGTTTTAATATCAGTTCGTTTGTTGCTCCTCTTCCCTTTTCTGTCATCACTAGTTTCGCAGAAGGGTGTTTGGCTTAGGTGGGTTAACACAGCAGCTGTATATTTGTGGTATATTAATAGCACTGCACATACTATACACTTAACAGTCTTTTAATTTACTTTGTCAAAGTATTTCCACGCAGAAATTCTCTGAGCGGAAGCCATTGGTCGAGATCTGCGCAGATCTGCAGAACTGCACGGATCCCATTGGCGGAGTCGCTCAGATCTGTCATTGTCAGCCAATCACAGACAAGAAATATCATTACAGCTACACAGAGCCAATCAACCGTACAGTAAAATAAATTATTATTATTATTATTATTATTATTATTATTATTATTATTATTATTATTATTATTTTAACATTTTAACGAGCTGTGACCCAAATGTTTTTGGGGGCGCCACCAAGAAAGTTTGGGAACCACTGCGCAAGAGCACTGTTTAGAGTATCAGAATCAGAGTAGAACGAACAATTATAAGGCGATTAATAAGGCTTTTACACAGCTTCTCTTAAGTAACAGGTTTGTACTACTACTAGCCTACTACTACTACAAATAATAATACTAATTTAGCCTTACGCTTTGTCCTTGGTGATTTACCTGAGTAAGGTATTCAATCAAATTAATATAAGCTACATGAACATCATTATACATAAATAATCATATATGATACAGTTCATAAAATGAAGAGAAGAAGAAAAGGTATTGGTAGACACATCCAAGAACAATAAGTAACCTAACATTCATTTTAAACAGCTCCTGGTTCAGAAAGTGATTGTATTTTTATCTTTTGAAAATACAGTACAGTCCTTCTGACAAAGCTAATGGATTTTTTTTTAAATAATGGATGCCTCATTATTATTATTAATAATAATTATTATTCCTTACAGTCTGCCTGAATTTGACTAATGATCCACTCTATCTGGATAGCAATTCATTAATTTACCTTGCTTTCTCTAACAGCAGAAATCAGAAAAGTAATAAAGAAACCAAACAAGACAATCGACATACAAACCTCATAAATCTTGAAGGGGGAGTACAAATTAGAACTGAAGAACCGATTTAGAGTCCTTATGACCAAAAAGAAGACATTGATGCATTACAGTTACTGTATGTGAGAAAATATCGACACATCACAAGATACAAATCTCTCTCAATGAACAAGAGAACTTATGAAGAAGAGTAATAAGATACAGTCAAGACCCCAAATCAAAAGTAAATTACATTGAGCTGTGCAAAACCTAAAGGGAAAGTATTAGTATTACTGAAGATGCATGAAAGTCGAACAACCTAATTAAACCATTGAAAATAATGGGGAACATAAAAAATGCAAAATAGGAATAGGAAACAATCAAATCATTGCTCTGAAAAGAGATGAAGGCACAACAATAAAACAAAAAAAACAGATTGATTATCAATGTAAGAATTCTAAAAAAAAAATGATAGTGATGACAGCAGTGAAGAAGATGAAGAGGAGGTCTTAATGAACACAAGTGAAAATCAAGGAGGAAGATATGTAGAAGATGAAAAATGGAAAAGCACTTGTAGATGATGGAGTCCTAGTGGAGATCCTAAAAGAAGCTGAAGAAGACTATTTAATATCTATTACTATTCATCTATTTGTTTGTCTGTCTGTCTCCCTTATGAAAATGGCTTACAGGTGTCAATAGAATTCACTACCTATCCATCTATTGCAAATACTCATTGCATAAACATATGCCTACTAAATGTTGTCTGTACAAAACCAGGATACCAATGCCAGGTGTTTTTCTGTGGGGAAAAAAAATAAAACGAAAAATTCGTAATGATCATGATTATTGCTTGCTCTGGGTTCGATACTATTTCATACACATTTCTACATGAAATAAGAGTGTGTTGAATGTAAAGGTAATGGTTATGATATATATTCATTTTTTGGGGTGCAAGCTGTAACTATTCTTGGGATACATTGTGTTGGGATTGCTAATACTATGCTCAGTCCCAAACAATTTTATTAAATATGGCACCAAAAACTGCACAAACAGAAATAAAATCTTACACATCCACAGAATCAGAGGAGAGGAATCAGATTCAAACGGTAAATATGCTACATGTAGTCTATACAGTGTGTATGTTAGCTGGCTCAAATAAACCAGATATGGTTTATGTTTTCATCAAACAACAGAATTTCTCACACAACAGAATGATGACACTGTAATTATGTTATATATGCATAAATATATTTGGCAAATAAATAATTAACACGTGCATTGTATCCAGGAAACGTCTTGCAGGGTGCATTTTTAATGAAAACTGTGGAATGGCAGAGGCACAAACGGCAGAAAAGATAACCCAATTTGGATTACACTCTTCAAAATACAAAAAGGCATTGTATTCTATTAAGTACTGGGTGCATGTGGAATATGTGTGAATTCATTTAACTTAACACATTCATGTTGTATTTGTCAACAAAACAAACAAACAAACAAAAATATATATATATACACTCTAAAGGATTATTAGGAACACCATACTAATACTGTGTTTGACCCCCTTTCGCCTTAATTCTACATGGCATTGATTCAACAAGGTGCTGAAAGCATTCTTTAGAAATGTTGGCCCATATTGATAGGATAGCATCTTGCAGTTGATGGAGATTTGTGGGATGCACATCCAGGGCACGAAGCTCCCGTTCCACCACATCCCAAAGATGCTCTATTGGGTTGAGATCTGGTGACTGTGGGGGCCAGTTTAGTACAGTGAACTCATTGTCATGTTCAAGAAACCAATTTGAAATGATTTGACCTTTGTGACATGGTGCATTATCCTGCTGGAAGTAGCCATCAGAGGATGGGTACATGGTGGTCATAAAGGGATGGACATGGTCAGAAACAATGCTCAGGTAGGCCGTGGCATTTAAACGATGCTCAATTGGCACTAAGGGGCCTAAAGTGTGCCAAGAAAACATCCCCCACACCATTACACCACCACCACCAGCCTGCACAGTGGTAACAAGGCATGATGGATCCATGTTCTCATTCTGTTTACGCCAAATTCTGACTCTACCATCTGAATGTCTCAACAGAAATCGAGACTCATCAACCAGGCAACATTTTTCCAGTCTTCAACTGTCCAATTTTGGTGAACTTGTGCAAATTGTAGCCTCTTTTTCCTATTTGTAGTGGAGATGAGTGGTACCCGGTGGGGTCTTCTGCTGTTGTAGCCCATCCGCCTCAAGGTTGTACGTGTTGTGGCTTCACAAATGCTTTGCTGCACATCTCGGTTGTAACGAGTGGTTATTTCAGTCAAAGTTGCTCTTCTATCAGCTTGAATCAGTCGGCCCATTCTCCTCTGACCTCTAGCATCAACAAGGCATTTTCGCCCACAGGACTGCCGCATACTGGATGTTTTTCCCTTTTCACACCATTCTTTGTAAACCCTAGAAATGGTTGTGCGTGAAAATCCCAGTAACTGAGCAGATTATGAAATACTCAGACCGGCCCGTCTGGCATCAACAACCATGCCACGCTCAAAATTGCTTAAATCACCTTTCTTTCCCATTCAGACATTCAGTTTGGAGTTCAGGAGATTGTCTTGACCAGGACCACACCCCTAAATGCATTGAAGCAACTGCCATGTGATTGGTTGGTTAGATAATTGCATTAATGAGAAATTGAACAGGTGTTCCTAATAATCCTTTAGGTGAGTGTATATCCTAACAGATAATGTGGAGGACAAATAACTTTATTGACAATGGAGTATGAAGCACCAGAGCTTCCATTTCCTCCTGTTCCCCTCTGTTCCTCTTTCAGAAAGCCAGAGAAAGTTCATGCAGTTGAACCACGTTTAAGCGTTTAGCTTATATATATAACATCAGAGAGACAATGATGACCTCTGTTTTTGAAACGATCTCCACATTCAAAATGATTCATGGTTCTTCTGAGCCACAGATATTACAATTGTGTGATGTCAAGTTTCAGATTCTAGTAGACTATGTGTTTGTACATCACAGTTGCTTACATTTTCTTTCTCTCTATATTCATATACTGTATGTGTGTCTGTTATTTTTGCTGGTTTCAAACCAATGTTAAATTCTTTAGTGTAGAAAATGATTCAGTGTCATTAAATGACATGGCATGACTGTTACTCGAATGTGGTATTTTTTTCTCTTCCTGTAAACATTAGTGGTAGTCTTTACAGGTTGTGGTTATTATGGGTTCCTGAGTTCATGTATGAACTGCTTGAACCCTACTGCTGCCATCGACTGCACTTTTACTGAAATGCTTTCATTGTATAGGGGGAAGATTTCTTCAGTCGTACATTTTCTGCTGTTACACCCAGATCTGCATGTATGGTGCTTTCAAAAAGTATTCAGCCCCCAAAACATTTTCCACAATTTGTTGTCTCAGATTCAGATGTCCTTGAGTCCTGACCTTAATTCCATCAAAAATCTATGGCAAGACCTCAACATTACTGTCCATCACTGTTCCCCAACTAACTGGACACAGGCTGTGAGACTCTTAAATGTGAAACAAATGTTGTGGGCTGAATACTTTTTCAAGGCACTGTATGTGGATATAAACTCCTCTTGCTCTCTATATTACCAATCGTTTCTCTTTTCAGGTTCTGAAGCACTTTAGGGGCACAAGTTGATTGATCTCAAGATCAATAACAGGGAATAGAAACAGCATGTGTCTGTAGGTAATGCTATTTATAGACTATATAAACCACCTGTATCAGCGATTATATTGTACAATCCAGCTGTGCAAACGTGGTAGAGACTTTAAAAGACTCACAGCTGTAATTGCTCTTCTGCAGAAGCATACATTACTTGTACACTTTGGGAATGCAATTTTTGAAAGACCCTTTGACGGGAATATGTTAATATGACTGGATTTTAATTAATTGGAACACAGACCTGTCGTTTTCCCTGTTCCAACACAACAAACTGTGGCTGGCAATCTTAGGTATTTGAATCCTTGCCTTTGTCTGTTGCTCAGCATTATTCTTTGGGCATGGTGACAGCACTCATTATTTAATTATCACCTTGGAGTTTCCTTTGTTTTCAATGTGTTTTGCAGTTGTCTTATTCACAGTTTGATAGAATCTGTGATTTTCATTTTTCCATTTTTTGGGGGGGAATTTTGTGTTTTAATCATTTGTTTTATTAAATTATGGCATGTGTTTTGTTTAGTATTTACTAATTAGTTTTAGTAATGGTTATTCCCCTTATTGAAGTTTGCATTTGGAAGTACAGACTTCATGCCCTGTGTTTCCCTGAGGAAAAATGTGAAATACTTGTTGAAAACTTACCTGTGTCCGTGGTTGAGTGTCCTGAGATCCTGAGATGCACAGCCTTGGGAACACATCACTCTTGTACTGTATAACCTGCTCTGGCTACCAGTAAAAGACCATATTAATTATAAAATGTTTACTGATGACCTACTTAAGCTCATAATGGTTTAGTTCCTACATATCTGAGTGACTTGTTGAACTTGTACATTCCATCCCCTCAGGTTAGGTCCATCCCTGCTGGTCATCTTCTTCCTCCAAGGACAAAATTGTGTACTTCCAGGGGAATGTTAGCACAAACAAATGCCTCTGTCAAAACTAAATTTACATCTTACCTCTTGCCTTTTGTTTGCAGTGTTTTCTTCTGGTGATAAATGTTGGTCTATTGCTTGAGTGTCATCTAAGGGGAAATTGCAGGCTGTGCAAAATGAATTATTCCTATCGAAGCATAGAATTTAAGGTGAATGTTTTTTGCTCAATTAAATTATTTTTGATTGCCATCTCAACATTTGTTTTAATTTAATTCAATTACCTTATTCAATTCTTAATTGTTAATTAAATAACATAACATTGGGGACTGCATGGACATCTGGGGCATATCAGTTGAATTACAATTGGTAAAAAATAACAGAAAATGCAGGGACCTACAATACTGTGCAAAAGTTTTAGGCAGGTGTGAAAACATGCTGTAAAGCAAGAATGCTTTCAAAAATAGACATGTTAATAGATTATATTTATCAATTAATGAAATGCAAAGTGAGTGAACAGAAGAAAAATCTACATCAAATTAATATTTGATGTGACCACCCTTTGCCTTCAAAACCGCATCAATTCTTCTAGGTTCACTTGCACACAGTTTTTGAAGGAACTCGGCAGGTAGGTTGGCCCAAACATCGTGGAGAACTAACCACAGCTCTTCTGTGGATTTAGGCAGCCTCAGCTGCTTCTCTCTCTTCATGTAATCCCAGACAGACTCGATGATGTTGAGATCAGGGCTCTGTGGGGGCCATACCATCACTTCCAGGACTCCATGTTCTTCTTTACGCTGAAGATATTTCTTAATGACTGTCGCTGTATGTTTGGGGTTGTTGTCATGCTGCAGAATAAATTTGGGGCCAATCAGATGCCTCCCTGATGGTATTGCATGATGGATAAGTATCTGCCTGTACTTCTCAGCATTGAGGAGACCATTCATTCTGACCAAATCCCCAACTCCATTTGCAGAAATGCAGCGCCAAATTTGCAAGGAACCTCCACCATGCTTCACTGTTGCCTGCAGACACTCATTCATGTACCGCTCTCCAGCCCTTTGGTGAACTGAACAGAACTGCCTTCTGCTACCGCCAGGTATTTCAAATTTTGACTCATAAGTCCAGAGCACCTGCTGCCAATTTTCTGCACCCCAGTTCCTGTGTTTTTGTGCATAGTTGAGTTGCTTGGCCTTGTTTCCACGTCGGAGGTTTGGCTTTTTTGCTGCAAGTCTTCCATGAAGGCCACTTCTGACCAGACTTCTCCGGACAGTAGATGGTGTACCAGGGTGCCACTGTTTTCTGCCAGTTCTGAGCCAATGGCACTGCTGGACATCTTCCGATTACGAAGGGAAGTAAGCATGATGTGTCTTTCATTTGCTGCAGTAAGTTTCCTTGGCCGACCACTGCGTCTACGGTCCTCAACGTTGCCCGTTTTTTGTGCTTCTTCAAAAGAGCTTGGACAGCACATCTGGAAACCCCCATCTGCCTTGAAATATCAGCCTGGGAGAGACCTTGCTGATGCAGTATAACTACCTTGTGTCTTGTTGCTGTGCTCAGTCTTGCCATGGTGTATGACTTTTGACAGTAATCTGTCTTCAGCAGCCTCACCTTGTTAGCTGAGTTTGGCTGTTCCTCACCCAGTTTTATTCCTGCTACACAGCTGTTTCTGTTTCAGTTAATTATTGTGTTTCAACCTACATATTGAATTGATGATCATTAGCACCTGTTTGGTATAATTGTTTAATGATACACCTGACTATATGCCTACAAAATCCCTGACTTTGTGCAAGTGAACCTAGAAGAATTGATGCTGTCACACCAAAGACGGATTTGATTTAGATTTATCTGCTGTTCACTCACTTTGCATTTAGTTAATTGATAAATATAATCTATTAACATGTCTATTTTTGAAAGCATTCTTACGTTACAGCATTTGTTCATGCCTGCCTAAAACTTTTGCACAGTCGTGGCATCTGTCCTTGAGGCCTACTGGTCTTGGACATGGCCATTTTGACTTTCATTTTCCTGTTAATGGACGCGGTGCTTGTAGTGCTCTGCGTGTGTCTGTCGTTTGTCCTCTCTAGGGACAGCGTGGATATACAGTATCCCATCCTCCATTCAGGAATAATTTTCAGCTTGAAAGATAATACTAGGTTGCAGATATGACCTTGCAAATTTGGGAATTATTTTCTCTTTCAAATAACTAGGGTTGCATATACCAGGAATCACGCTATAATCACATACCATGACGAAAATATTATATTTCTTGGCAGACACCCTTATCTGTCTACCTGCACATGTTACACTTGCAACAGCTGTCTCTTGCTAAACTAGTACATCTATTATTGTACAGTACAGATCCCAAAAATATATCCCAATAAACACTGTTACAGTTTCTGTTTGCCAGAGTCTTAGTGTGGCCCTGTAATACTCAGCGTGTATTAAGTTTCAGTTCATGTGCAGCGCTAGTCTTCCCTGTTTCAGTGCTCTGTCTTTGGCTTGGCAGAGGACCAAGCTCTAATTATAGCTTGAACACTTTAGCCAAGTGGAACCTCACCCAGTGCTGTCTTATTTCATTACTAAACATGGATTGTCTGTCATTCAGCACGTTCATGCAGTATACTTAGTAAAAGTTGACCTTGGTTTCACTTCCAGAGAATTTGGTACCGCTACAAATGTTTAGAATACCTTAATGCTGTACTTGTCTGTTCCTCTGTTCAATAGAATAAAATTGAATAATGAATCTACTAAATTATTTATATTTTTGAATTAGTAATTAATTATTAATTCCACTCAAAAAAAAAGTTCCTTTAAAGAAGTATTTTATTAGAAAAGAACGATAATTTTAAATAACTATGAACGTAAAGTATATTTAAAATGTTCAATCCTGGCCCCGAGGAACCCAGCTCAATTAGCTCAATTAGCTCCTAATCATGTAGGCTTCCTGGACCATCAGTCCAATTATTTTCATAGTAAAATTATCTACACATAGATCGTGGTGTCTACTGTGTGTTCAAATCACCTCTTAGAAACAGTTTGTCATATCTGAGAATTTATTTGCATTGAATAACTGTAATATGGGTCAATAAAAGTACATTATTCACATACAGTTTTCCTATACTGTTATTCAAATAAGTTAATATTACCTTTATAGAAATACAACAGAACTGCTTCCTTAGATAATTATGTCCCATTACAGTGCAGACAAAACAGGGAAAGCCATTTACAGCAAAGTGTCATAACCTCACAGACTACACCACAGTTAAATAATAATGATGATAAATTCCTGTTGAGTTTGAGTCATGTTAGACAGTTTGTTTTGATGACAGCAGTTACTTTTGACCTGCCTGTTATACTTCATTATTATTATATTTCTTAGCAGACACCTTTATCCATGGCAACTAACACTTGTTACAATATATCACCCTATTTTATAGCATACAATTAGTCATTTAAACATTGATGTGTTTACTGCAGCAATCTAGGTAAAGAACCTTGCTCAAGCCAGGTACAACAGCAGTGGCTCCCACCTGGGATTGAACCCATAATCCTCCAATCCAGACTCCAGAGCCCTAATCACTACTCCACACTGTTGTCCTCTATTCCACCCTGCCGCAGAGCTAATAGTTATTAGTTTCATTTAGAAATGAAAGACCGTAGGATCAGAAACCCCTGAATAATACTTAATGCTGTGTAGATTTTCAAATACAATGTAATTGTGAAGATATTTAAAGCTACATTTGGTTAACATCACCTTACCAATTCTAGAGACATAAAACAAACTCATCATACAAATTCTGTCAATGCTAGTTCCAATTCTTCTAATTTTGGATATATATATATATATATATATATATATATATATATATATATATATATACACTCACCTAAAGGATTATTAGGAACACCTGTTCAATTTCTCATTAATGCAATTATCTAACCAACCAATCACATGGCAGTTGCTTCAATGCATTTAGGGGTGTGGTCCTGGTCAGGACAATCTCCTGAACTCCAAACTGAATGTCTGAATGGGAAAGAAAGGTGATTTAAGCAATTTTGAGCGTGGCATGGTTGTTGGTGCCAGACGGGCCGGTCTGAGTATTTCACAATCTGCTCAGTTACTGGGATTTTCACGCACAACCATTTCTAGGGTTTACAAAGAATGGTGTGAAAAGGGAAAAACATCCAGTATGCGGCAGTCCTGTGGGCGAAAATGCCTTGTTGATGCTAGAGGTCAGAGGAGAATGGGCCGACTGATTCAAGCTGATAGAAGAGCAACTTTGACTGAAATAACCACTCGTTACAACCGAGGTATGCAGCAAAGCATTTGTGAAGCCACAACATGTACAACCTTGAGGCGGATGGGCTACAACAGCAGAAGACCCCACCGGGTACCACTCATCTCCACTACAAATAGGAAAAAGAGGCTACAATTTGCACAAGCTCACCAAAATTGGACAGTTGAAGACTGGAAAAATGTTGCCTGGTCTGATGAGTCTCGATTTCTGTTGAGACATTCAGATGGTAGAGTCAGAATTTGGCGTAAACAGAATGAGAACATGGATCCATCATGCCTTGTTACCACTGTGCAGGCTGGTGGTGGTGGTGTAATGGTGTGGGGGATGTTTTCTTGGCACACTTTAGGCCCCTTAGTGCCAATTGGGCATCGTTTAAATGCCACGGCCTACCTGAGCATTGTTTCTGACCATGTCCATCCCTTTATGACCACCATGTACCCATCCTCTGATGGCTACTTCCAGCAGGATAATGCACCATGTCACAAAGGTCGAATCATTTCAAATTGGTTTCTTGAACATGACAATGAGTTCACTGTACTAAACTGGCCCCCACAGTCACCAGATCTCAACCCAATAGAGCATCTTTGGGATGTGGTGGAACGGGAGCTTCGTGCCCTGGATGTGCATCCCACAAATCTCCATCAACTGCAAGATGCTATCCTATCAATATGGGCCAACATTTCTAAAGAATGCTTTCAGCACCTTGTGGAATCAATGCCACGTAGAATTAAGGCAGTTCTGAAGGCGAAAGGGGGTCAAACACAGTATTAGTATGGTGTTCCTAATAATCCTTTAGGTGAGTGTATATATATATTGGTATATATGTGCACTCACAATTTATCAAGCCTCAAACTTCAGTCAATCCTTCCTTTTTTTCTGTATATAATGTCACAGGCATTTTTTTGTACCCAAATAATCCATCCATCCATCTAACTACCCATTCATATTCAGTATACACTTTAGATAGTATAGGGTCATGATGAGACATGCAAGGTATCCAAATGAAAAATCATAATAATAATGTTAAAATTCAACCAAATATCCACACGTTTAAATGATGGGCAAGGTTTTGTCCACACTGGTGTACTGTCAAATGTTTCATTATTTCACAATAGAAACATCTTCTGAAACAACTTATTGTAGACAAGTAATTATATTCAATAAAAAGGATTTACAAGAATAAGTTCTAGACAATACATTTTAATGTTATTTATCTGTTATTATCTGAATTAATTTAACAGAATTGAGATTCACATTGGAAGAGAGACATAATATTGGATTGCAAATGCCACAATGCTTATCTGAAAGACAGAACAGATCCCAATAAAGGGATTATGTGTATTACCTTTCACCAGGAATTGAAACTTTATAGTAAAGCTGCCAATAGGCTATTCTGTGCTGTGAATGCTTGGCCCATCACCTGTGACAGTCCAAGTTCACAGGACGCAGGCTGCCCCAGCCTGTTAGGACTGCAGAATGACTTGTTTTCCCTTTCAGATAACAAAGGTTGTATCCACAGCCCAACATTATTTTTCAATTTGAAAAAAAGAGATTATGGGATACTGTGTAAAGACACTTGCAGAAAATATACACAATAGAAAATGGGAGCACCACGTCCAAGGGACAAGTGCAAGCATCAAACAGACAGAGCAGGGAGGAACTCAGCCTGCTCAGGCGGTAAAGCAGAACTGAGTACAGAAAATGTAAGGAAGAGAACAGCGCCCAAGTTAGAACTACATAAACAGATGTGGCCTAGACCAGCTCGCCACAGCACAGACCTCGGACAAGGGGAAGCAGCCAAGAGGCAGCCACACCATGTGTGGAATGTGCTACCAGCCGTTCAGGCACCTGGAGGCCAGCTGACTCATGAGCTAAAGCAAAGGCATCCACAATCCAATGAGGCAGGCACTGTTTGACAAGACCTGCTCCAAGGTGCGAGAACCATGGCAGACAAACAGCTGGTCAGTCTGCTGCAGAGGGCACGTCCTGTGCATATAGCATTGCAAGGACCACACTGGACAGAGCTAATGCAATTGGCAACACTCTTCCGAAGAGAAGGAGGGAGGATGAAAACCATCAAGTCCACCAGCCTTGCAAAACACAAGCAGGAGGGATGCATGCAAGTCCCCCAAATCACTTAGCAACAGCTAACAAAGAAGCATGTAATTTCTTTTAGGAGAGAAACTTCAACTTACCAAGAGAAGGGGCTCAATTGGAGCCATCACAACATCAAGGTCCATGAAAGGAAGCATATGAGACACAAGGGGGTGAAGATGCTAACTCCTTTCAGAAAGTGAGAACCAGGTAACATACTAACAATTTGGGAACGGTATGCAGATATCTCCACCAGATGGACCCAAAGCCTTCTCCGTGTCCAACACCTCCTGTAGTAATTGCAATACAACCACCATGAGACAGGAGACAAGGTCATGATCCTTGTGCAGACACCAAGTCTTGAACAACTGCCAGTAGGAAGCATACCAAAACTTGCGTAGAAGGGGCTCTTGTGCTCAGCAAGGTGGGACCACCACAGCTGGCAGCCCTTACACTGAAAATTGGACCCTCTCACCAGCTAGATCCACACATGCCCTACCAAACTGAGCCCAAATGCTATATACAGGGCCTTGCAAAAGTATTCAGAACCTCTCACAGTTTTCACATTTTGTTGCTCTAAAACTTGCAGTCATGACATTTTGAAATAAGAATTAATGTGTTATACACAACCAAATCCACACATTCAAAGAAAAAGTAAGTAGAGAATTAATATGAAATAAAAATTGAAATGTTATGATTGCATAATTTTTCAAACCCTTTGCTGTGAGCAACCCTAACTTAATTCAGTTGCACAAAATGGTGATAGTCACACAATTGTGGAATGGCCTCTGCCTATGTGCAATCATAGTGTCACCCAGACACTGTCTAGATCAGACCATCCCTCCAAACTGAGTTGCCGGGGAAGGAGGAAACTGGTAAAAGATGCCACTGTGAGGTCAATGACAACTTTAAAAGCACTACAGACTTCAATGTCTGAGATGAGAGAAAATGCACATCTGTGAACAATATCCAGAACACTCAAAAAAACTAGTCTGTATTGTAGAGTGGCAAGACAGAATCCATTACTAAAAATAAGTCATCTCAAAGCACTTGAGTGATCCTGCAAAAAGGTGGCAAAAGGTGTTGTGGCCAGAAGAGACCAAATTGGAAATTCTTGGTCTTAAAAACTGCTATTCATATGCAAACCCCAAGCAACTTGAGAGATCTTGAGCAAATCTGCCAAGAATAGGAAAAAATGGCACCAACATGGTGTGCAGGCTGGTAGAGACTTACCAAAAATACTTGATGTTGTAATTGCTGCCAACGGTACTTTCACCAAATTTTGATTATGCAATAGTTGCCCATTCTTCAAAATTGTACAAATTCTGTCAAGTTGGATGCTGATCATTATTATTATTATTATTATTATTATTATTATTATTTTTTTTTTTTATTATTTCTTGGCAGACGCCCTTATCCAGGGCGACTTACAACATAAGTGCAAATAAAATGCAAAAAAACAGAGAAGTACAAGGCATCAATCATTACAAATTCAACTTAGCTAAAACATACTAATTCAAAATAATACATTTTACAAATTCCAATTTACAATTTACACAAGTACAGTAAGAGACTTCCTACATCCTGGACGGTGAAAGCTAAGTGCTGTCAAGATGTAGGGTTACAGACGAGGGCTACGGGAAAGGGAGCAAGGAGGAAAACAATCAAGAATGCGAGGAGCATAATAAGCTGAAGTGCTATCTAGCAGGGATAGAGTACTAATTTTACAAGTGCTGTCGGAAGAGATGTGTCTTGAGTAAGTGCCGGAATGAGGTCAAGGACTCTGCTGTTTTGACTTCGGTGGGCAGGTCGTTCCACCACTTAGGGGCCAGGGATGAGAAGGAGCGGCTCTGGAGGAAGGAGAGTGGAGAGGAGGCAGAGTTAGCCTTCTGGCACTGGAAGAGTGCAGTGGTCTGGAGGGGATGTATGGAGAGACGAGTGTCTGAAGGTAGCTTGGTGCAGTGTGGTCGAGACAGCGGTAGGTGAGGGTCAAAGTCTTGAACTGAATGCGTGCCGCTATCGGGAGCCAGTGGAGGGAGCGGAGCAGTGGAGTATCGTGTGTGAATCGTGGCGAATAGAGAGAATACCAGACGAGCCGCAGAGTTCTGGATGAGCTGGAGCGGCGTGTAGTAGATGCAGGCAGGCCGGCCAGGAGGGAGTTGCAGTAGTCCAGGCGGGAGAGGACCAGTGACTGGACGAGTAGCTGAGTCGAGTAGTCGGTGAGGAAGGGACGGAGTGTATGTTGCTCAGGAAAAATCTGCAGGTGCGCGTCAGCGTGGTGATGTGCTGGGAGTAGGAGAGCGCAGGATCGAGGGAGACTCCTAGATTTTTAGCGGAAGAAGAAGGAGAGAGTGTGTTGGATTCCAAGAGGATCGAGATGGGGACATCAGTCTTAAAATCTTGCCACAAATTCTCAATCAGATTAAACTCCCTCTTGTTTTTAAGCCACTCCAGTGTCGCTGTGGCTATGTGTTTGGGGTTATTGTCCCAATGAATAGTGAATCTCTGTCCCAGTCTTAGGTCTTTTGCAGGGGTTTTTGAGGCTTTTCTCAAGGATTTGCCTGTAATTTAGCTCCATCCATTTTATGTCTCTACCCTGACAAGCTTACCAGTTCCTACCGCAGTAAAGCATCCCCATTACATGATGATGCCACCACCATGCTTCACAGTAGGGATGCTATTACCTGGGTGATGTATTGTGTTGAGTTTGCGCCCGATATAACACTTTGCATTTAGGCCAGATAGATATTTAAATTGTATGTATTAAATCTCACCACAGAATCTTTTGCTACGAATCTTTTTACGAATTACAAGCTGGATTATACACACTTTTTTTTCAGAAATGGCTTCCTTCTTGCCACTCTTCCATACAGGCCAGGTTTGTGGAGTACCTGAGCTATTGCTGATACATGGACAGTTTCTCCCATCTTAGCCATGGAACACTGAAGGTCTTTCAGAGTTGTCATTCGTCTGGTGGTTTCTCTGAATAATGACATTCTTACCTGGCTGCTCAGTTAGGGAGGACGGCCTGCTCTAAGCAGATTCTGGGTGGTGTGTATGCTGTCCACTTCTTAATGATCGAGTTGACTGTTCCAAGGGATATTCAACACATTTGAAATCCCTACCCTGATCTGTGATTTTCCACAACTTTATCCTGGAGTTGTTTTAAAAGCTTCTTGGTCTTCATGGTGGTATTTATGTTTGAATGCACTACCCAGAATTTACAGAGACAGGTGTATTTAATCTGAAATCATGTGAACCACTTTTAATGCACACAGATAGATTCCATTCAACTTATTGTGTTAGTTTATTAAGAAATGTCATAGCATCCATCCATCCATCCATCCATTTTTGAAACTGCTTATCCTGGCGAGGGTCGCGGGGAAGCCGGAGCCGATCCCGGCAGGCATAGGGCGCAAGGCAAGAATACACCCAGGAAAGGACGCCAGGCCATACATGTCATAGCAAAGGGGGTGAATGCTTCTCTAATGAAGACTTTTCAGGTTTTTATTTTCAATGTATTTTTTTAAATTAAATGATTTGGAAAATCTATGATTTTTAGTTGCTCTGTGCAGTGTTGTAAGGATTACATTTTACATATTTTCATTTATTTGAGCTTCAGGAGTTCATAGAACCCTAATACGTGTATGTAGTCAAAGGTAAATAGTTTATTTTAGCTTAGATTCTCTTGACTAAGGGAAATATGACCTGGCAAGGAGGATAAGGCCTTTGGAACCCCTCATAATTGTAATTCATCAGCCAGATTACCAGACATTTCTGGTTTCCTGTTATAGGTTATGTAGTTAAATTGTAGCATGCTGCCTGACAACACCAGCAGCAGAAGAACTTGTGTGTTGGCTCCTGAGAAGGTGAAAAAACTGAAAAACCCATTAATTGAATAAATATGGAGGCCACGGTATAAGTACATTAGCAAAATAAATATTTAGCACTGGATTTTAAACTTTGAGGAATGGGATGCATCTGGGTAGATATTTACCTCACGCCTCTTCCCTGTTGTAAATTTCAATGAAATCCACAATGCTGTATTGCCAAAACCTCAAAATAGACTTTGATTTTTCTCCCTTTATCTCATGGCATTTTGTAACCACTGTAAGATTAATTGCCAGAGTACATCTGTTCTAAAGGACGTCTGCCCACACCATTGAGGAAATGGGCAATTAATGTAGCTAACACATCACCCTCACATGAAGCGGGAAACAGGAAGCGGTTTTGACTATGAAAACCGAACAGTAGCAAAAAGAAGAGGCATTGATGACACTGTACATTCCTCTCTGTAACTTACAAACAAACAAGTGACTATTTAACTTAGGCTAGGGCTGTAGTATATTGTTCCCAGTAATTAATGTTTTCATAGAATGACAGAAGTTCCAGAAAATGTGCCTTATTATTTCACACAGTTTGATACCAGCAATTAGAATGACTTGTACCCATTTTCTCTACCTGCTTAGTGTGGAGCAGCAACACTTGTTTGTATCTATGGTCAATCTGTGCTGAGATGTCCATGTTAGTAGTGCAATTTGTTTTCCTAGTCTTTCTGACAAGTGTTATAAGTCCCTGAAGCCTGATTTTGTCCAATCGTTTTTTCCACTCAGATAAAATCCAAGGAAAACAAAAAAGCAGATTACAGTAATATCTCAAGACAATAACAAGACATCAAGGATTTCACAGTACTTAAATGACTGGCAGGAAGTGACGAATGCATGCAAAATAATATATAATTGCAAGGGATGAAGCTAAAGTGATCCTCCATTACTCTATCACTAGAAAACAGCAGAGCACATGCGTGATTTACAATATGTTTTGTCCTGTATTTTGGACAGCATGGCGATTATCCTTCAGTGCAATTGGAGCTGGCCCCACAGACACACTTTCAATTGTTTGTCTGTGTTCAACATCCTATGAGCACAGTGACATTGCCATATGTCTTACAGATTTTTCCTTCTGGTTATGAGCATTAGCTTTGTCTAACTGTGGGATATTTACCATTTCCATGTCTGATTTAAATAAATAAATAAGTAACATGTTAATTGACTTTTTTTTAACCTTTTTTCAAGTGGGGTCACAGAAGATCACTGGAGTTCACATTATTTACTTATTGGTTGATTTATATATTGACTTATATATTTTTCTTATTTCTCTTTTTGTGGTTTATTTATAATAGGGTGCTGTATTTGCTATTCCTTTTCACTTTATGTTTGGACTTTATTTAGTTTACTCATGATTGCTTATTTTTGTTACTGTATTGAATGATTGATCGCAGGGTTGTTTTAATGAGCTCCAGATACCATAGTTTACATCTGAAGGAGATAAGTGTGTTTCCCTGACAGCAGCTCACACCAGAGCACCCTTGGATTGTGCTGCCTGCTTAAAAGACGAGAAGCAAGAGGGAAACACAGTAGCTAATGGAGCAAGTAGAAGTAGTAACCAGGACAACTCCAGGAACAGTGACCCAAGTGTGGGCAGGGCGAGAGAACTGCAGCTGGAACACAGGACGGTATTTCATGCTGGGACTGTGATGCGTGCCTGAGTAGGGAATTGCAAACTAAATGCTAAGTACTGCTGAACTATTAGAAAGATACTCCCCTTTCCATGTTGCTGCTTGGTTGGAGAAGAACCTTATTTTCTTTATATTGGCATGCTGTGGAAAGAAAAGGGGCAGGAAACACAGTAATGATTGTTGAACCAGTGGGTTGGCATTGAGGGGAATAACCACAGTGCTGGGTTTGTGGATAGGTGGGATCTAGGAATGTAGGCGTACACAACAGGGAAATGGGTGAAATGTGGTGCTTTTATTATATACAGTATAGAGCTAACTACACATGTGTTGAACATACACAAAACATACCACACAACTAGTCTGATCCATATATTCCATGATAGGAATTTGATCCCTTCCTGTTTTATCATTTGCAGGGTACATTCACTGGGCTCACACTAAGGGGGGAGGCACCAAAGATGGCCACCTTATGCATTTGTGTGTGGAGAATTGGAGGTAGAATCCAATAAATATCTCTTTTTGGAGTTGCCATACAACTGACATACAACTGAGTGTTGAGTTTATGACCCTCTTTGGAATAGTTTGCTTGAATTGCTGACAAACTCTCCATTCTTTGTGAATTAATAGCAGAAATGGCCCCTGTCCTCAAGAGCCTCAAACAATCTTCTCCTCCTGCAAGCCCTCGGCTGAGAAAAATCCTAAAAAAGGAAAGGGTGGCATGGACATCAATCAGGAAAATAGGATGAAGAGGAGGTAAGAACATTTTTCACAAAGATTAGTACTGTTGTTGGCAGAAGATTGGACCTCATTAGACCCCAACATTAATCTAGGAACTCTGAGGTCAAATCATAATCAAACCTAATCAATGTCAAGCTAGTGAACAACAGACCATTCAATCATGCTATGTTGCCAACATTCTTAATGCCAAATCCCAGATCTCTTGTAAATAAGATTGATGAGTTCCAGGCTATAACATGTAGATGTGGTTACAATCTCAGAAACTTGGTTTACTCCCTACATACCTGACGAGTTACTGTGCACTGTGAAGAGTATTCACCACCCCATTCACCACATCAGAATTAATTAATTGAACATCTAATAACAATTGTGTCCTTTTGAGAACTAACGCACAACCCAGACCTTTCCAGTGCAATAAAAGAGTAATACGACCTATAAGGGAGCCTGGCTTGAGCGACTTTGGCAGGTGGATTACCACTCACTTATGGCTAGAGGTGAACGAAGCAACCAGCAACAATGAAAAAGCCAACACTTTCAATTTCAACAACACCATCCTGCCTGAAATTGATAGACATTTTCCTATGAAGACGGTGAAAATCTATCCCTCAGACAAACCATGGATCACCCCTAAGATCAAGCTGATGAACCAGCAACAAAAAGCCTTCAAGACTGGAAAATCATGTGCCCTGGCAAGGTTCTACAGAAGAAGGTCCAAAGGGAAATACATGTGATAATTGCAAACGCAATCAACACAAAGTTCATTAAGGTGTCCCAGTCACTTCCACCTCTTGAATGTTCAGCTCTATCTTCCTTCCTGACAACCCTCCCACTGCCAACCATTCCAATGTGGGATGTTTATAGTAAACTATCCTTGCATGTGAGATAAGTGTTCCTCTCTGTGATATCATCAACAGTTCTTTGAAAAAGGGGGTTGTCCCTGAACAATGGAAAGAGGCTACTATTGTCCCCATACCGAAATCTACCCCACCAAACATTGATGAACTGATGCCAATCTCCTTAACAGCCCAGCTCTCCAAACTATGAGAACAGTTTGCTGCACACTTGATCCAAAACATCAAACCCAAGCAGTTTGGCAGCCGACAGAATCGTTCTGTAACACACTGTCTCGTCAGTCTGATGGACTTTGTGTACAAAGCCTCTGATGTTCCAGGCTCAGTGAGTACAATAATTGCAAGTGATTTTGCCAAGCCTTTGACTCTGTAGATCACACAGCAGTTCAGTGCCTCCTTGACCTTGAAGTGAGACCGGGCCTGAGTCCATGGATCTGTATCCCTAACCTTACTACCCCTTACACAGTTCCCTGACTACAGACCAGACTTAAAATCTGGAACGCATACAGAAATGAGCCTGTTCTCAGGGTACCCAGAGGCACTCTGCACTCTCATATTGTGCACTCTATCAGAGATTCAGTTGTGCCTGGATTTTGCCAGAAAGCTGCTAAAGTCCAACTTCAGGGACTGGATACCTTCACTCAGGGAGGAGCTTACAGGTCGTCAAACAAGGACCTCAATCAATCTGGCCATCCCAAGATGTCAGACAGAGAGATACAGGAGATCACCGATCCCCTATGTGCAGACTCCTAAATGACAACCGATTTTAGCATTGGGATATTAGATTTTAGCTTAGCTTTACCTCCAAGATATTAGCTTTGACAATTGTTGCATTTTAAATTGTATATGTTACGGGCGGTGCGTGACGGGCAAATTATCACTTAATTGGTTAATTATTGTATTATTTCTTTCATTAAATTATACTGTTGTGAGCACTTGATTATGGTTGTTCTTTTCACTTATTAAGTATGTTTTTTTGCTTCTCAATTTTGTTGTATCTTTTTTTACTTGTATAATTGGTTTATTGGTTTTTTATTGGTTTATTGTTTGTCTTGCCAAGTGCACACTGCCAACCCACATTCTCACCTGGACTTACCTGCACACTCTCTCCTAATCACCTTCACCTGCACCCCTGTCTCAGTATTTAAGCTGGGAGAGATCCTTCAGTAGCAGAGCAAACAGAATGAGACAGCTTGCAATGTGACCAGTAGTAGCACTGGAGAGGGGACCTGTGGAAACTATTGCAGTGACAGATGAACTCTTTACTTGCTGGTGGATTATAAACAGGGCAAACGGAGATCCCGAACCCTGAGATGGCGACGATACACCCCAAGGACTTGGCGGCAGTGGCATTGATGGCGTGAGCTTCGAGCAGCTAAGTTGAGGGGTTTTTGATTGACTGTGTAGGCAGGAGGGTTGCAGTAAGCGAGACTGCACTGAGCAGAATTGAAGAGACTTTTAATATGGAAATCAAGAGCCACAGGCAATTGCACTTGGAACTATGGAACTGGCTTTATTTCGAACTTGGTCTGCGTTACAGTGAGGAGGCCTAGATCTCTTGCTTATCTCCTCCCTCAGGTATGCTCTGCATTGAACTTTATTTGAAGAAAGTATTATTGTGAATTATACTTAAGAGCTGTGGCAAGAAGCTAACATTGAACATTGACTGCTCTCATCTTACCTGAGGTTTCACTGCCTTTGGGCAATTAGGGAGCCCCCCTTTAGATAGATCAAAACACGGGTTTAGTGAGTTCTTTACTAACCCTCTTTTTGTTCCTAGCCTGCTGCTGTCGGCCTGTGGGGAAGAGAAACCACCAGAAGTTAATTCCACTTCCCTGTGTGGCTTGAGTGCTTATCGCACCTGCGAAAGCAAGAGGGACTAGAGTTAGTGGTGTCTTTGTGCGTTTGTAGTATAGTTGTATGGAAATGGTAGTTTTATAATTTTACTAATTTTCTTCTTATTTTTGGGTAGGCTTTTTAGTGTTTTATACACCCAGGGAATTAAGGCCGTTTGTCCACCAAAGCGTTTTTCCGCAGCTGAAAGCGCCCGGAAGAGCGCTCTGGAGGCGCAGCGCTGTTTCAGTGCTATGATACGGAATATCTGCGGAAGTCATGTGTTGAAGTACCTAATGTCGCAGATAGTTTGTGTTGCTAACAAATACTGAATGTACAATGTCGGCACAAGGTAGAGAGAAGGCTGAAGTGCATAGAGAGAGAGGATGGATGGTTGGAGTGGTGTTTGTCCTGCCCCTCCTCTGCTGTGATTGGACAGCTGGGTAAAAAGTGACAGTGCGTTTTACCCAAAATTTAACATTTTTCAACTCGCGGCGACCAGATGAAAACGCTCAGTGCTCAGCGTGAAAAAGGCGCTCAGTGCCGCGTCACGCTGCCGGCGTTTTAAAAACGCGGCGCTCCCATTGCAAACAATTGAGAATTAGCTAGGTTTTATATAGGAATTCTATTTTATATTCTGTACAACTTGTGACATCCAGGACAGTCTTCATGCCCTGACTGGAATTTAAATATTTAAATATTTTCCTTTACCTGTCCTTGTGGGAGTGTCTTGGGGTTCTGTCGAGCCTGGCCGGGGAGAGAATTGGTGTGGGTAACAAGGTCCTCTCTCCTTTAACAAAGGAGGTGGCGTGGTCGTGGATTGTAGTTGCCCCTAAACGCCCACTATGGGGTATGACATATATGCATTGATTTTTATTGTAATGGCAAAATTCAGTGTTTTTAATGACAATCGTTTCAGGACCTGTAAAGATCAATAAACAAATGTCAGGTGCTTCTTTTGTGTCCCGCCCAGCATGGCCCCAGAAAGTAAAGGAATAAATCCTCCCGCCAACACAAAGGATTTTTTAAATTTTTTTTTAATTTAAGTCATTCCAGGCACATAGGAACTCCCAATTAAGGTTATGGTGCCTAAGAGGATTTAGGCAGTGAGTGAGAAAAGCATCTATTAATTGAATAACACAAGAGAGATGGCTGCCAGTAGTATAAAACTGGTGAGTAGACCTACAAGTAGGAATTGTTTTACATCCCTGACCCAATGAATATCTGGATGTGGGGCAGCCTGTTTTAGTTACAGCAAATTAACCAGAATTGTAGCAAAGCTAGGGTACCAGATTGGGTATTTATATGTGGGATATTGAAAGGCACTACCTTGAGATCCTAATCTTTGATAATTTCACCAGTGAAGGGGATGTCAAATTTTAAACTGCATGTAACACTCCAGTAAACAATATTGCATTAATTAGTGCATACCAAGAACAGCAGCATAATGGGTAAAGTGAAATTGCATGATTGCATAAATTCACGTGGTTGGTTTCCTGTTTGCAAAAGAGGAATTCCAATGTTCACCTCAACAAACATTTTTCCATTTTGTGAAATGGACCAACAAGACCACCTCTTCCAGTTGCTCACCACTGTTCTCCAAACTACCACTTTGGATTTTAAGTTAGCTACAGCAATTGTTTTATAGACTTCTACATATGTTTTCACCATATGAATATGTATAATAAACATTAAGGTCAGATAAGAGTTTTTCAGAAAAAAAAAAAAACACATTACTATGCACTTTTGAAAGTTAAGTGTCCACAACTTGGCTTTTGTTTATGTCCAATCTTATGCAAAATGGTAACATATCGCAAAATGCAATACCTCCTTTGAGTTGTGTTTTCTTCAGACTTAAGCTGCATCTCAAACCACTCCTTTGCTACCTTCTCATTTTGATAAGTGTATACATATGATTTACTGATGTTACAGACTGTGTACTTGAGTCATCGAGGGAGTAGGGTGTAGAGAGCAGCACAGAGCATTAAATGGGATGCACTGCATCAGAATACTATGTATTGGTATCAGTATATCAGAATGAGTAACCATAAAAGACTACAGTAATTTCAATACTCCCCAACACTCTTTATAAATGGAAATAACTGAAGACTGTTATGGTTGAAGGGGGAATAATGTACAAAGTACTTCTAAATAACTGCAGGGAAAGGAACAAATTTAAGAAAATTGTGAGAATCTTTAGGGGTCCACTTTGTTTTAATTTATATGCAGCCAAGCTAAAGGGTGCATGAATGAGCTCTATTCTGCAAACAATATCTCATGGTACACAGGACTTTATTTTAAAATAATAGAATCAGTCAAGTCATAATCAGAACATCTGTATTAATTTATGTAGAAATCTGAAGCAATGCATAGCCTACATTCATTATTTTATATCAGGATACATAACAATAACAAAATTACAATAAATATATGAAAACCTTAGAGTTGCTAATATTTAGTTTCCAACTGGATTCTCAACTTCCAAACAGCTAACTGTAATCCTTCCTTAAAACACCTGCAATAAATAGTGATATTGATAATTAATTGTAATACATTGTAATGAATCAACAATCCTTATTTTGGTAGACATTCAAGCACTGCAATGACTAGATTAAAATACATCCTTCTGATAAAATAATGTCTACAATATGACATAAGCAACTGAATTATACAGGTATAGAAGTAGGCTAAATAATGTTTGGAGCTGTCCCACCTAGGAGTTTCAACACTACCTCTGATTAAAAGATACTATAAAACTAAACTTGTGTTGGACGGGTTTAAGTTTATGTGACTTCACCACCCAAAGACATAGACAGATAATCAAATTCACCTTGCATGTTTTAGGAAGCTAAAATGAAGATCTCTTTCCTCTCTGGGCATGAAAATATGAAATCATGCTAATGATCACTCTACCCAATGTTGTTCCAGTCAGTCAGAGCTATCTAGGACCATTGTACAATCTCTTGCACACTTCAAATAAAGAGCAAAGTGATGAGAAAGAAACTACACCTTCATGTTTTACCAATTGGACTAAAACCCTGCATACAGATATGATTGTCCTTGTTAGATTGTCATTGGAGTCATTGGATTTATCTCTGCTATGTTACTACCTGCTGTAATCTCACCTTAAATACAAGATGTCCATTACACCAAGCTTTGAAAAGACTACAACCCAACAGAGCCGTACATCCTTATTTCCAGCTAGGTCACTGCTGTTTTACACCCATAAATAAAATTGCCACAAATTACATTACATGCTTGATGTTATAGGCTACAAGCTGGCATTTTGTCCATGTGCATACCTGTAGATTGTAATACCCATTTATGAGCATGGTGAAGCTTGTGTGTATTCCCAATGCATTCTGGGTATTTTGTTACTTACAATTAGGCAGTGTCCAGCAGCAGCTTCCACTGGAGAGATGCTGAAATGCTGTTATCCTAAATAGCCTATAATGTCAGAAACACTTCTCACAGACCCAAAATAAGTCTAAAAAATCTAATGTTGTGAAATTTCCCTTTGATCAAATTGGGCCTTCATGGGAAACACTGGTTAATGCTTAACTGTAATTGTGGTGTGGTGGTTAGCGCTGCTGCCTCATAGCTCCAGCGGTCCCAGGTTCAAGTCTTAGCTCGGGGTGCCTGTCTGTGTGGAGTTTGCATGTTCTCCCCATATCTGCATGGGTTTCCTCCAGGCACTCCATCCTGGGTATATTCCTGCCTTGCACCCTATGCTTGCTGGGATCAGCTCCAGCTTCCCCACAACCCTCACCAGGATAAGTGGTTTCAAAAATGGAGGGATGGAGGTAATTGCCTATCCATAGGCCAAGCTTTTGCTTTAGTAGACTGTGATATAATAGGTGATATAAATATAGGATATAATAAATTCACCCTGTTTAAACTTATCTAAATGAATACATTGCATTTTAAAAATAATATTACCTCAAAGCTGAAAATTTTAAATAGATTAATTTACTTATATTTGTAGGTCATGTTGTTGTGAAACTTATTAGAATATTTCTTATATTTACATATAGGACTCATATTGGATCTAAGTATTTTGGTATTTAACCTGGATGATTCTTTAAGAGCTTTTGGTATTACAAGAAGCCTGGCAGAAATGGTTGTGTAGGACCTCCAACCACTTTAATTTGTTGAAGATAAAGTTTTTCAAAATTTTGTTAAGACCCTTGACCCACATTACAAGATTCCAAGTAGGAAACGGTTAATGAAATAGCTGAGCTGTATCAAGGATGCCAATTAAAAAATCAAGGAATCACTGGGAGGTTTCAGCAGTGTGGTCCTCACCACAGATATGTGGACATCATGATCCACAGAGGCCTACTTAATGGCCCTTGCAATTTTATTGAGAACTGGCAAATGCAAGAGTTTGTCTTAGAAACCTGCAGTTTTGAAGGCCAGCACACCTCTGGCAATATTTCCTCTGAATTAAGAAGGATAACAGATTAATGGAACATAACTGAGAAAGTTCAGGCTGTCATAACAGAAAATGGTGCCAATATGGTTTCTGTGGCGTGCAAAGCAGGTTGGAAACATTATCCATATTTCCACACACTTCATCCAGGCTGTTCCTGATGTACTTCACATTCAGGAGACATGCAGTGTTTTCATAGCATTCACAGCACAAGAGCAGTTGTGAGGCTCAAACAGATTCAAAAGCAGTGGAAGATGACAGATCACAAACTGATTCAATCAGTAGAGAAAGGTGAAACTCAGTGTTTGACATGAGCAGAAGGAAGCTGTTACCACAGTCCTCCTTGAAAGAGCTCACTGTGCTTAAGTGAGGAAGAATGGTCCATGATTGATGCCTTGAGACACTTTGAAGAAGCAACATGGGAGATTTCAGCTGAAAAACATGTCTCGGTTTCAAAAGTGATTCCACTTGTGTCATTACTCAGGGAGAAACCGCATCTTCTGAGGGACAAGGTAGCTCCCCAGCTACAGAGCTGTCAGTGCAATGTCAACATCGGTTCTGTTGCCTTGAAATATTTTATAGTCTGCCTGTCAGCACCTTCTTGGACGCAAGGTTTAAAAATCTTGCATTGCGCGACAGGGATAATGTTTGAAACATGAAAGGGTGACTCCTCTGTGAAATGCAGGTTATACAACATACCTCAGCCACTTCAGTATCAGCTCCTACTACACCTACCTTGAGCAAGCTTCCCTGCAGTGGCTGCTGCATCCCCATCTGCAGAAAAAGCTGGGATATGGGAAGAGTTGGACATGGAATTACTTCAGCCCAACAGCATCACACAATTGGCACGGATTAATTTATTGAAATGCGTTGGTCCACGAGATCAGGACTCATTACTTTGTTGGAAACCGCATGAGCAACCATTCTCCTCTCTAAGCAGACTAGCCAAGAAATACCTGGGAATTGTTGCTTCATAGGTACCTTCAGAAAGGATTTTCTCAAAGGCAGGAGAGTTAGTCAGGCAAAAGGGAAATAGATTGAAGGGGAAAAATATCAACATAATTTAGATTCTCTACAAAAACCTCTCAATGGAGGAGTGATGGCAGAGGGCAGTTTGCATGTCCTTGTACTCTGAGCAGCAGCTATATTTTAATACAGGCAGTGTGTTGTTAAGAGAATATGTCAAGGTAAATTTACTCCAAGCCTGGGTAAACAGCAATAACAACGAATGTGATTGTTTTTGAGTAAAGGTGGCTTACTCCAAGACTAAGCAGCAATTATTATTTTGTATACATTTTTATATATTTTTTAAGTTTTAACATTACACAATGTTGGGGGCACACTAAAACAACTTTAAAATAAAGCAACATCTTCCTCACCCTCACCCCTGTACCATTAGATACACCGTGGAGCTGCAGCTGCTGCTGGCGCTGCTGTAAGGGGTCAGCAGCTCTCAGGAGGTGAGGGCCACGCATTTCGAAAGCCCTCATCTGACCCCTGCCCACTGTCCAGAATGGCAGGTACAACAGTATACTTGCATTATGTACTCTGTGATGGTGCCAGCTCCTCTAGTGACCGGAGACAATGAGCAGCTGGGAAATTGAATAGTGGGCAGTGGTTTTAATCACTGCATTATCAATACAGAGTCATAGCAACACTGTTATCAATCAGTCACACCTGCTCCATCTACACCAGAGCCCAGATCCCATCAGCCCTGTGACTCTCACAGCACTGCCAGCTGACAACTACTGGGGTTTATGGTGAGCTGATTCCACTAGGGGGCGGCCTCAGCTACACTATATTAAACCTCTGCAGAGTACACTGCAACAGGCTGCACTTTGGGATACGCAGTACCTGACACTATAAACATAAATTCATATCCCTACATAAACAGGAACATGTATCTCAGAAAACATAATTAAGGATCCTGGTTAACTTCACACATCATCTGTCTCCCCTCCCATAATTCCTACACAAAGTCTACTATTACTGCTCTTATATTTTTATAATACAGCACAATAACAGAGCTTTCCACAGTGGCAATGCCACCTATCACTGAAACAAACCAGAGTGCGATACATAATGAAATACTGATGAAAACTAGTCAGTACTATTATATGACAGGAATAACTTTGCTCAGTTACTTGTATTTAATATAAATTCTTTAACATAAACAAAGCGGCTGCTAATGCAGTACTAGGCCACTCATCATTAATGCTGATTTGTAGCGTTGACATGTAAAAACGCGTACCATGACAAGTAAAGGGAAGTAACATAAATAACCCAAAACGTGAACAATTGTACAGCGCGAGTAAACCAGTTAAACAGGCTGCAGCAACATGCATCCATTCATAGATATCATCATGAAAATGGCTGGTCAGCTCCATGATTTGTTGATCTAACCCCTCACTCCATAGATGCCTCAAGTCTTCATTGGTTTAAATACTGACCAATTTCCCAATTGTGCTTGTGACTAAAGATGCACCAAATGTTGCAGGAAGTGACATCCCATTTGTTGCTGTCGTTGTTTTGAATTAAGTCTTCAGTTAACAACAAGTTGTATTGTCTCTAAACTGCTTGAAATATGATTTCAAGCCATCAATCAAATGAATGCAGTCCGTGACAGACACAGCAGGTGACCACTGCCATTTCAAACATCCAACAGCCATTTCTTTGAGCACTCCACCTCGAGAGGCTTGTTTAATGACCGAGTCCCTCCTCCAATTTCATTTTTTTTAAATACTTTTTAATAGAGCTTTGCCATTGTTAGCATTAACACCACCATTGCTATCCCCACACTGTATTGTAATCAGTGTAAGTGACGCTGACGTGAAATATAGGATGGTATTCACATATACCAAACTAATTGGATAATATGCATGGACACACATTGTGACAGAAGCCGATCAGATTTCATAGCTTAAGTTATTGACCCATCCACCATATTCTGCAGGAGATTTATGTTGTTTAGCATTATGGCCGAAACGTCCGGCGGAAGTGTATTTCGTATTGTTTGCTACCAGCTAGGAGTTTCATAGCTAGTCAAGTATTCGGTTTATTTGTTGTTTGCTTTACCAATCTTTTTTTCTGTGTGGTTAAAGCTTAACATTAACACAAAGTGTCTCTAGATCTAGTGAATTTAAAAGTGCAACATTGTTCATGGCTGCCAATACAACCAGGCTAAACTTGGAGTCAACAGTGCTTTGATCAGACACCATTAAAGGTCTGAATGCTCATGTCCACCATCGTATACATGCCATCATCTACCAACAGTTGAAGAAGACAATCGAACAACTGCAATAATGTTTATTTCATACATGGTGATTTCAAAAGTTTGAGATCAACAGGATTGAAAGGAACAAAAACAGACAGGTTAAAACAGATAGGCTTAGTTTTTATTTTTATTTTTTTCTGATATTTCTGAGTTTCCTCCACAGACACACGTGTTGTACAAGACATTCTTGCCACCCAATATGGAGTAGGCTGTTTGCTTGCAATTTTAAATACAGTAGAAAATAAAATAAATACAACTTGCAATAAAAATAATATTATGATGATGATCGTGATGATTATCATTATTTCATATAACAACCTGTTAAGTAAATAAATGTGCATGTGTAGTAAAGCCATGTCCCACTTGTAGCCAGTCTCCAGCGCAATGGTACATGATTTCTGACCCGTTTATTTCTCAAATAGATAGTTTTCACACTTCAACCACTGTTACATTTCTCATTATTTCAGTAGACGTGAAAACATTGAAAAAATTGAAATTTCACACCACATACTGAAAAAAAATAATATGAATGTTTATCCAAAATCTATTTTATTTTCAAATCAAAACATTTAATATATGACCATAATTTTCAGGAACTTTCAGAAAATTGAATTGATAAGCCTTACACGGACCCCCCATCCCTACTCTTAGGGTTCTATGTAGCCTCATGAGTAAACTTAAGTTCCCAGCAGCAATTGCGAACTCAAAACTCTGGGAATACCCTGGAATGGTGGAATGGTGACCCATCAAAATTATCAAAATTAGCATGTTCTTTTTAAAGAAACGTAAAATGTCAGTTGAATAAATTAAAATGCAGTGTAGTTGCAGCAGAAATAACAATATGATCATGTATTGAAACATAAAGGGACAAGTTCACTTATTATATGCACATGTTGCAACAATGAATGCTTAAAAGTGAAAATACAAAAATTAAAAACCATAACGGCAGAGGGCGCAGTCGCACCACTTTACAGAGGGAACAAAGCACTTCTGCCCCACCTCGTACAGCAGCAGTGGGTCTGGAGAGACACTTCTCAGAGCCATCAATGCATTGTTTGCACACATCACTCAAGTGTTGCAATAGTGATGAACTGGGCCACTAAACATAAACTGCTCTGTGTACAGTGTCACAGAACCATAACATCATATTTATAATTGTGCAGTTGGCAACACCCCCACCCCCAGCCGGAATAAGGGATTTTGAATAAACCTTTAAAAACACCTCCAAACTACTGAATTGTATTTTTCAATAGAGGGTAGTAAGAGCACAGATCTGTTTTAAATGAGAATAGCAGCACATATTCGCAGTCAATGTTATGATTGCGAGGTCAGTAAGTATAACTAAAGTACATCACACAGCATTTATTTCCAAAGGGGATTTTTATGTTTTGTCACAGGACCAAATTGGAAAGGCGAGGAAGTACCGTGCACTTGGACAGCATTGTGGATTTTGGAAATTGGGAGGACACTGCAGTTATTATTATTATTAATAAAAACAACAATATGTAAACAAGGTGCCCAGTCTATAATAATAATAATAGTCAAGGTTAAACCTCAGTTTTTATTAAAATGAATACATGTGTGTGAATGGGCTCCTTGTTTACATATTGTTGTTTTTATTATGACAGTTCAAATCAAACCACATTCGGGAACGCGTCGACATTTCCACTACGACACGCCAGCTACTACTACCACTACTACCACTACTACTACCACTACTACCACTACTACTACTACCACCACCATAAGCCCTGCTGTCTGTGTGCGCCTCCTCTCACTGTGGCCACACGCCCTCAGGTACAGTGGTGCATTACTACTGTTTACTACGGCTGCTCAGCCTGTGCCATCCCGCCCCCCTTCCGCACTGAACTAATATCCCCCACCGCCCGGGCCCCCGCCCCTCTGCGCAGGCGCGGCAGCGAGCGCCGGGCCCCGCACTCCCTTCAGTTGGCGGGAAAGCGTGACGCGCGGAGGTGGGCGGGGCGCCGCGGCGCAGGGACAGAAAAAAAGCCGCAGTCGTATTAAAAGCCGGCGCGGCGGCCGCTCTGGTTCTCACAGTGCCTGACACCGGCGCACAAGCAGGCGCAGCCGCCGCGCACAGCACACGGGCTACAGGGGCTTTTAAACCCGACACCCGGGGACACGACTCCCCCTCTGGACTATTACTTTCACTTGGCACTTCTCAAGCGGCTGTGTTGATATTCGTGTCGGTTTATTCGCGACAAGCTGCGTTTTGTGTTTCGGGTCTTTAGTCTCTGACTCGGTAAGGCATTTAAATTATTATTATTAATTTTGTTTGTTTGGTTTGCACGGCAATTTTATTTTACAAGCGTTTTTGAATATTGATCGCATTCGTACTTAAAATAAGTGTGTGTGTGTGTGTGTGTGTTATATTGTGTAGTATGCCGTGACCGGGATCATGCGGAAGAAAAGGCAGCGTTTTAAATGCCGGCTGCTCCTGTAACCCACTGACAGCTGCTGTCTTGGCCCGCACTGAGCCGCCCTGCGCCTCGCTCATCTGCGGTCATACTGGAGAGCCGTTTTTCATATCCAGGCTTTAGTTGTGGATTGGTTAGAGATGAATCCAGATCAGTGCAAGCGCCCCAGCTTTGCTTTGAAAGCCGATGCCCAGCACGGGCAGGGAGGAGGTGTGCGTTTACACTAACACGCTTCTTCGTGCTTTCGCAGGCGAGTCACCATGCCGCTCCAGTCCAGCCTCTCGAGTAAAAACTACGACTACGACTACGACTCCATCCAGCCCTACTTCTACGTCGACAACGAGGAGGACTTCTACCACCAGCAGCACAGCCAGCTCCAGCCGCCGGCTCCCAGCGAGGACATCTGGAAGAAATTTGAGCTGCTGCCCACCCCTCCGCTCTCCCCCAGCCGGCGACCCTCTCTCTCCAGCCTCTTCCCGTCCACCGCGGACCAGCTGGAGATGGTCACCGAGTTCCTGGGGGACGACGTGGTCAACCAGAGCTTCATCTGCGACGCGGACTACTCGCAGGCTTTCCTCAAGTCCATCATCATCCAGGACTGCATGTGGAGCGGCTTCTCCGCGGCCGCCAAGCTGGAGAAAGTGGTGTCGGAGCGCCTGGCGTCGCTGCAGGCGGCCAGGAAGGAGGCGTCCGGCGACGGCGTGGGCGGCCGCTTGAATGCGAATTACTTGCAAGATCTGAACACCTCGGCGTCGGATTGCATAGACCCGTCCGTGGTCTTCACTTGCCCGCTGAACGAGCCCCCTAAGCCGGGCAGTGTGACGCTTCCCCCGGGGCTGGCGGAGGATACGCCGCCTAACACTAGCAGCAGCAGCAGCAGCAGCAGCGGCAGCGATTCTGGTGAGTGTTTTACACGGGTCTGTACGTTATAGTGCGGATTACAGGGGTACATTGTAGTAACTTGTCTGATTTGAAATGCATTGTGTTGCATGGGTTGTACGCAGTGCGAGCCGGAGTGCTGAGGGAAAAGAGCGGGCAGGATGCAAATGCGTGTTTGTGAAGTGCTGGTCGGGCGCATATGTTAATGGTAGGAAACCAGTGCCAAATGGGTGATCCTGTAGTGCGGAAAACCCGCAGGCGGCGGCGTCCTTGGAGTTAAGGGTGGAAAGCGTTAAACTGCAAACGGGTCTGCCATGTCATTGGGAGTTGCGTAAGAGTCTCTCTCTCTCTCTCTCTCTCTCTCAGCGCTAGACTAGTCTGGAGGGAAAGGGTAGGGTTCAATGCTACAATGTGCACAGGAAAATCAGCTGATGAGAAGGGAGGGGGCTGGCGGGGCAATGCAGAGATTTGCTTCTATAGCGTAGCCAACGTGCGTCTAGATTTCCTTTTCACTTTTTCATACAGGTTGGGGGCGGGGTGGAGTTTAACTGCTTATTTAATGTGAACCTTTTTTTCTCTCTTCTTGCATGTGTAGAAGACGACAACGAGGAGGAGGAGGAGGATGAGGAGAATGACGAGGAAGACGACGAGGAGATCGACGTGGTGACGGTGGAGAAGAGGCACATCCTGAAGCGGGCCGCGGCGCACCGGCAGCAGCAGCTCGGCCCGCTGGTGCTCAAGCGCTGTCACGTCCCTATCCACCAGCACAACTACGCCGCGCACCCGTCGACGCGCAGCGAGCAGCCCGCCGGCAAGAGGATAAAGTTGGAAAGCAGCGGGAGGGTGCTAAAGCAAATCAGCAACAACCGCAAATGTGCGAGTCCCAGGACATCTGACACAGAGGATAATGACAAGAGACGGACTCACAATGTTCTGGAGCGCCAGAGAAGAAACGAGCTGAAACTGAGCTTTTTTGCATTGCGGGATGAAATCCCTGATGTAGCGAACAATGAAAAAGCCCCCAAGGTTGTAATACTGAAAAAAGCTACAGAGTGCATCCTCAGCATGCAAACCGACGAACAAAGACTCGTTTCATTAAAGGAGCATTTGAGGAAAAAAAGTGAACAGTTGACACACAGACTTGAACAGCTGAGGAATTCTCCTATATAAACCAATAGGATTCTGGACCTTTTTAAGCCTTTTTGTGTGTTTTGTCAACAAAGACTTCTATGTATTATAATATACATGAAATTGCATGCACATGCAAAAAAGTAAAGAACAATATGGGGAGAGGAGTCAAAACTACACAACCTGTGTTGGAATCCTCTAATGGTTCTGACAAAAGCTGAAACTGCCTCAGTTAACATAGAGGGGAGGTTTTTGTTTTTGAATTTGCAAATGTATTTGTATTTAAGTCATTTATTTTTATTAAAAAAACAAACAAAACATAAAAAATGAAGGTTGGTGCCTAATCTGTCTCAAAATATTTTGTATCTTCCCCCCCAATAAGTAATTTGTATATTAATGATTTAACATTTTGAAAGATGTCATTTTTGTATGTAAGCCATGCAGTGTTTCAGTTAAAAACACACAGGTCTGGTTTCAATCAACATGGTTTGTGCCATAAATGTAATGTTTCTGAATTGTTAAATACATTTCTTTATGAACTTGACTGACTTTTTATTGCCCTAAATCTTTTGTTTATCCAGTATTGATTAACCATTTTCCACTGTTTGCAGGTTATTGTTATTAAGTCACAATACCCATACTTAAAGTGCATGATGCATAATCCTGTAAAAGTGCTTAATTTAATGTCCCAGATAAGTATTTGTGCATTTATTTCAATGTAGTTAGCATCAAAAATAGGCAAACTGTATTGCACCTTATTGCATACAAAGAAAACCATCCCAACAATCTGAAGTATTACTGCACTACATTAAATTCAAATGTAGTCAATGCATGTATTCCAAAAGTGAGTTTGTCCTTTTTCTTAACATAGTAGGTGAGTACACAGAGTTTATGAAATACTGTTTGTTAAATTTTTTCAATTTTCACATTACTTTTTAGATTTCTATTATACAATACATAAAAGTAAACTACTATATCCTATACTATAATATGGGTCCTTTAGAAGCATTGGCATCTACAGTAAATCCCTTACTTTATATGGTGATGGTTCAGATTTGTAGCAATTAGGGCTGTAAAACTAAGTTTAAATTTGCAAACCACTTTCAATGTGGCCATTTATACATTCGATTTTTCACTAATTACACCTTTAATATTGTATCACCAATATTTATGGTTACATTTGATCCCATTTTATTATATGGAGTCCTTATGACATATTCACTAAGTCAAACAACATTTATATTCTGTCAATAAAATGAGCCCTTATGCATCTTTACATTTGTTTCAAGAAGTGTTTTTTTCTGAGGTTTCTAAAAAGGTGTGTATGTTTTCCCTTTAATCAAGATTTACCATATAGAATATAGGGACCACAGTTCTAGAATGGACAGTCTGCCTATGTATCACTTTCTACTGTATCCATCCCCCTTTTAATATAAAGTGAAAACGCTCACATGTACCACTGAATATTATGCAATTTCTATACACACTTGACAGTATGACCGTTGTTTGTTATAGTCTATTTATTTCCTACAAAGTGTCATATATTTCCATTAGAAATGTATATTTTTCAAACATCTCTTAAAAAAAACATTGAAACATGATCTAGTCCTGAAATACAGAAATAATAGCTACCGACCATAAGATTCAGCATTATACATTTGTTCCACTTCCATATTGAATGTCTGGAAAGCAACACGCTGCATGAAGTTTACCGTCCTTGAAATGAAATACACTTTTTTTTATATTAGCGATTTTGTGATAATAGGCTACAGGCTTTCTAAAGTATTGTCTGTGAAAGTTGAACCTGTTTCTTCGACGTCGAAAGGAAATTATATTTATTCTGGCATGTGACAATCATAGATCTCACATCTGCTATTCAGTGTTAAGCTATACGTTTCACAGTAATCAAATGACCATCTCCTTCACCTGCCTTTTTGTGGTCTTCCACATCTTGTTAATTTTAATTCCATTTTACCAGCCTACATTATTGACATTGGCATATCCCAGCATCAAATCATGGCCTCTAGTTTTTAACTCTTCAACAAATATCTACATCCAATATGAAAATGATAGAGGGATACTTTCCCTTTTAAGATAATATAAAACAATAATGAAAAACTTTAAATAAGAACCTTCATTCAACAAGAGAGCAATGCACAATACCATAGAGACATTTATAGTTGTGAAGTATATTCTTTCTTTGTATTTTCATTCTAGGTAAACAGCTCTAGACCAAAGACATGTGCATTTCCCTTCCCCCCATGTAAGATATATAATCTCATTCTTCTTCATACATCTGTTATTTTGAAAATGAATTATTGATAATGCCAAGACCATGTTCCATTTTATTATGCCTCAGAGCTCTGAAATCCATTACATGTTTCTTCAAAGAAACCACAACATCATGTTGGGGAGGTTTTTGTTTGCCTTATAGGGTAGTCTGCCTGGGGAGAAAGCAAAGAACCCTACAGCAAGACTGACTTTACAGTCATTAAATCCCCATCTTCTGCATACTTATTTCTTTAACAGTTTGAAAGTGGTTTTCTGTTTCTTTTTCTCTTGAACAACTCAGCATTATCTGATATCACATCCATTCTACCTCCCGAAATATACAAATTCTACCTGATTATTTAAAGATGTTGAATTCAACCTAGCATATTATCATTATGTAACAAAATCTTGACTTTTTTCATCACTTGTTTAGCAGTTTTGTTTCTTCTGTTTACTGCATTACTTTGTGACATATATCATTCTTTCATGTTTTCAGATGCTGAAGAAGTATGCCCCTTTTTGAAGGGTTTTACTAGTCTTGCATTTTTATGCTTGCGTTTCAGCAGGAAATGTGCTCTCACTTTTTAAACCACAGTTTTGTTACTAAACCTCAAAATCATAGCTTAAAAACAAGTATTTTTTCATCTTGAAGATAGCATATGAAGCTGATAAATGATATCACAGAAAACATACTTTCTTTAATGCATTTCATATATGTCTTTGATAATGATAAAATGTTAGCTCATCTGACATAAAATACAATGTCTGAATATATACATACAAATAAAAAGCTCCAAAACTTCAAAAATCACATTCATTAACACATGACATGGACATGAAAATGTTAGCACTGGGGTTTAAAACCAGTTAATATAACTATATAATTATATATACTGTAGACATTTACAGGTAAACGTGTTTTGTGACATGTAAGCGGCAACATTATATAATGTTGAAAGCATCATCTATTTACCATGTTCATCTTTGCTTAGGAGCAGAAGACTTGCTAGTGGTGGGCATACATGTTGTAATATACTTTATTTGAAGACAAAAACATGCTGAGTTCAAGCTTCTGTAAAATGTATCATTAGATAATACATTGTAATCATTGTGGTCATGTTGTGTTGCAGAGTACTGTAATTAAGGTATAGCAAATTTGATTTTATACGTGAAATATTAAAGCTTACAAACACCCTATTTTAACATAGTTCAAGCAGGTGGAATCTTTAGTTTTCTCTAGTCTGAATCAGTGTTCAGCAAATTCTGGAAATATACGATTAGTTATTATTAACTGCTTAACAATGTTTATATATATATATATATATATATATATATATATATATATATATATATATATATATATATATTGTGTAGTACAGATAATTACAGTTAATGTCCATAAGGACTTCCGTCCATCCACCCATTTTTAATAACATGTCATCCAGTACAGGGTCACGATGAAGACTTATTTCATTTAATATATTATCAAAGGCATCTGAATTCACAGAGGGGATATTCCATTACGCATTGAGGTTACAATATCACAGCATCCAGTCTGATATATAAATACAGAAAACCACAAGTTAACCAGTATGCTACACATTAAATTGATGTTGAACACACAATATGAAAAAAAAAAACATTCTAATTTATTGTGTGTTGCTTCTCTGTTTATGTACAGGCTCCACCACTTTTTGCATAATGGACTCATTACACTTTACTGGTTTTGGTCCAGTATACAAATACACAAAAGTAGGAGCAGACAGAGATGAAAAGTGTTGAGTGTAATAAACTGCAAGTTACAGTTGCAGGTTGATATCTATTACAAAAAAAAACCCAACAACAAAGAAACAAGAATGACAACAACTATGTAAATGAATGACATTTGAGGTAATCTTCCATGACATTTATATATCAAATGGTTGAATCACCTAAAGAACCCAAAAGTTATATAAATAAAATGCTTGTGATTATTATATAGTGAATTTCCCTATAATTGTAAACTGCTGTGGTATGGAAAGAGTCCTTACCAACCTTAAACTTTGCATGGTAGTAAATTATAATAAGTTACTTTAATAAATCAGTACATTTTAATATATTCATATTAAAATTCATGCACTCCTGTAGTCGGATAGCATACAAATGTGAATAATGTGAATGATAAGGCCAGCTATGTCATCTGATTTCTTATTACTCAGGGATGTTTATTGAAACCATTTGTTTTGCTAAAAAACAACCAACCAACCAAACAAACAAACAAATAATACAGTATTATTTGTATTTCAGTTGTGGCCAGCTATAATCCCCTGGAGAGGCTCTGGATTTAATCTCTTGTTGGGGTTTATAGTATAATCTTCCCCCTGTCTGTTTTCATTTTGGGGTAATGCTTGAAAATTATGTTTGTTAACATATGTTACCTGTACCAGACTATTTCATGTGGAAGTTTTGATTTCAATTGTTATGGGAAAATAACAATGGCTTTGTCAGTAGTAAGTAAAAAAACGTTATCTATTGTTCAAGCAGCCTCCCTTTGTTATCAATTCATCCTGTTGTGTTGTGTTTACTGTCAAAACAAGATCCATTCCTCACTCTGGAGAATCTACCCTGTTTTCAAGATTTACAGGCGCTTACTGTAAATGCATTTTAGATAACGAGCACACATATATAGTCATCTGTCGTTTTGTGACGCATCACTGGTCACATTCAAAAGCGACACTTTGAATGGGTGTGCTGCAAAAGTCAAATATGTGTGTCCCTAAACAAAACGACGCAGTGAGAACCCATTCATAATTGAGCACTGACGTTGTGCAACACAGTTCCAACTCTGTGCAATTACTCCGCGTCGGTCAAGCAGGTCTATGGCACCGTATTCAACAGTTGCTCCGGCGTTTGTTGCGCACCGCACTCATTTTGCGCACATGGAAGTACGCCGACATGCACGAAACGAGCGATTGTAGGACGTAACGGGACGTATACAGACCTGCTCCCGTCGAGGCGTGCAGCGCGCATAAACCCAAAGCAGCGCAACGAAGCGCAGCCGTGCAGCCCCGGCTCTGATCTCACCCGCGCCGTGACGTCACGCGCGGTCCGTGAGGTAGCAGAGCGTTCCGCGCAGCGCGTGCTCCGAGCACATGGAAAGAGGTCGCGCCGAGCCGAGCCGCGCGCGGGGCTGCGTTCATGTCACTTTCTGCGGCTTTTCCACCGCTTACCTGGGATATAAACGCCGCAGCGAGATGTGGGACAAGTCGAAGAAAGGGTAAGTCCTTGCATTCTTCCACCCCCTCCCCCCCTTCTCCGAGGCTTGGCTTTCTGATGCCCAGGGATGCAGACAGAATGCTTCAAATGCAACGAGTTTGCACGGCGACGTCATTGTAAACCACACACGGTTGGGTATTTTTACATGTAAATGGGGTTTTCTGCTGTAAAGTTGGATTTGGGTGCATGGTTTGAATGTGCTTACTGTGTGGGCATACTACTATAATACTAATAAAAACCATAAACTAAGCAGTTTTATTATTAATATTGCTTATGATAATCCTACCCAGGTAGTGGCCTTGATTTATAAACACGTTTCAGGTTCTTTGCTTTCATTATGCCCATCCCCCCCCCCGTCCTACGTCAACTGTTTCGTTTATTTTAGCGTATTATTTAGTAGTAGTGGTTATATTATGTATCATATGAGTCATTATTGGTATTAACAGCAGGTGATCTTTTCTTCCATCTGACTTTACTTAAGTATCATTGCAGTCTGCTTCCTGAAATATAGGTTACAAATCAAACCAAAGTACTGTAGTACCTCTCCTTGCAGTTCTAGATACAGTAACAGTTTTCAGAAGCAGGATCTGTTTTCACATATAATGTAGTACACATGAGATTAAATCACGTCGTTATGAGTAGTCCTAGTCTATGTAGTAAAGTGAAAAGTCTGATGGTGAAGATGTCCCATTACCATAGATGCGACATATAGCTACTAGTTCCATAACCTATACTAGATACAGGTGTTATGTTCTAGTTTCATTTCAAGATGGAAAACAAACACAACAAAAGGAAACCCTGCACGGAGTCTCACCTTTTATGTTTGATTTTTATGTATGTATTGATTTCTTTGATCTATTTGAGAATGTGGCTTTCACTTTTATAATTCTAGAAAGGTTCTTTTTACTTATTTCCTATATATAGGGTATGATTCTCAGTTTAGCCAAGGTTAGGTTGAGAAATGCCTATTCAGCTAATATCTGACAATGTGATCAAATTATTCTGTGTTAGACCGTTCATATTTACCAATACATATTCATTTGCTGAAAGGGACCTATAATAATTGAATGGAAGTAGTGTGGAATTGTATATTGGACAAGAAGCAAATGGCCAAATCTGCAGGTGCCAGACATTGAAACATTGTTACTGAGAAACAATTTGTGTTACTTTATAGACATGTTCAGTGTGATATGTTATGATCAATTGTTAATTATATAATAATAATAATCATATATTGGTGTTTTAAAATGCCTTTCATCCCAAATTAAAACAAGATGCTTTAAAAGTTGGATCCCAAAGTGCTTTCTGCCATTTCACCACAGGAGATAAGCCAGAGAAGAGAGGAACATCTTATCCAGTTTAACTAGAGGGGGAAGATTTGGGAAAAGCCTGAAGTAGATTTGATCTTGGGCCTGCAATTTGCACTTCTAAACTGCCCTGCAGGACTTAGGAGTTAAGAGTCTTTCTTACAGGTTGATGGCAGTACATGTTCTCCTGTGCATTACTAAAGTCCCCTAGCTGGAAGTGCCAGTATGATGTTTGATAAAGGTTGAAGGATGAAGGGTTTGCTATCTAGGTATTTCTTACAGCTCTCTCTGCACCTGTCAGATATCTGAGTCTGAGTGAGTACTTCAGGCCATTTGTGAAGAGGACCACTCTTGTTTCCATGTGGTGTTATCCTGCAGCATGCTACTTTATTTTGTGCCACTATGGAGAATATTGTATTTTGGGAGTTTTCATTAAGTATAGGCTACCACTACATCTTTCTTTATGTCTTTCTCTCTCAGTAAGAGATGCATAACTTTATTTGTTTCTCATTATATTAAATTGTCAATCAGCAGATGCTTTAACCAAGTAGATAAAAAAATGCTGCTACAGGCCTCGATTTTGTATCAAATCCAATAGACACGGTATCTTGATTAGGGTGACACAGTGAGTCAGTGGCAAATCTAGGGTTTCAACCTCCTGGTAAGAAGCTCTTTCCCTTAACCAGTGATCCATCTACCCAGCTATTTCAGGTGTAGGTCAGCAAAGCAATGTTTGTTAATGTCGGTGTAAAATTATAATATTTGTTTTTGTAAGCATGAAAAATCATCTGAAATAGTTCATATGTAACATACTGAAAGGGATAAGTAGAACCACTGCCAAATCAATAATTACCAATATAAAAACTAGTTTTTCCTGTTCCTTTACTACAGGTAGCTTAAAAATATTCTTCTACACTTTTGATGTCCCATGCTCAATACACTCTTCTTCCCAAGAACATACAGTAATCATAACAAGATTGTAATTATGTATTGATATGAAGATTGTTTAAATATATATTTTTAAGACCTAGCAATACTATTGACATTAAATTATGTTTGTTGGATGCTCTTCCTACCCACATCCATTTGAATTAAACTGTGTAGGCAATATGGCACTTGTTTTCTTGTTGTTGTTTTGTTAAATTGTTGTTTTAAATGTCAGGTATTTTATCTTTAAACTCCCAAGTTCGGAAACACATTTTTTCAATGGGAGTGATAAAGAAAAAGTATGTGTCCTTTGGCAATGTTTAATCTGCTTCAATACCAGAGCATACAAATCACCTCTTGTTTATACATCTGCTTTCTTAACTCATTTCAGTCAATTTTCGTCGGTTTTCTCTTGGCTGAATCAGTTTTCAGTAAACAGTGAAAGGATTTAATTGATAAATAAGCAAAGTAAGCTGAGTTATCTTACCTGAAATCTCTGTGAAATACAGCACATATAATAGAACAAAAATATACACGGAGTAAACTAACAAGAAGAATACATACAGAACATTATACATGAGACAGTTACATTAATATCAGTCTTGTATTAATGGATTTTTTATTATAATCTTGAATAGACTAGTAAGTGGGATATCTTTAGAGCATGTAGCCTGTTTGTTTACAAATATGAAATAACACAAAATGTAGCATTACAAACTATAAATACTTGTCACATTGTGAAGTTAAGTAAAAAAGCTGTACTACCAGGTATCACCCAATCTGTTGTCAGGGAAACATTGGAACTGAATTAAGAAATTCAAATATGACAGGAGAGTATTTATTGAGGATACAAAACAGCACCGATATCTTCAGCTAAGCTTGACTATTCTTCAGTTTCATTATTTGAATACTTTCAGGGTGAGGCAGTTTATTCTGTGTTTTAATATTCACGCAAAAGAGAAAGTGTTGGTACAGAGAGGTAATATTGTCCCTGTGGTTTCTTTTAAAACACAAAAAATACATTTGACATTACCTTTACTGCTAGCCTACGATTGTTTTTTTTATTTTACGTCTACTTAAATAATTATATTCATATTTATTGAAATGATAAAAATAATGAAACAAAAAAATACAATTACTGTTGTAATTAATTTGGCTCCATGCATTGTGTATTGAGATCTGTGAGTCCTACTAGTTATTGTTCTAAACCAGCCTGGGTGTGTCAGCCCTCTTGAAGTCTATACAAGCAGAAGTATGCATTATGCTGCGGGATATAGGCTAATGTACAGTTATTTTTCAGTATTCCGGAGAGTTTTGAGGTGGGGTGATGTGCGTCAGTTGAAGTGATACAAAGACAAAACAAATGCAAATATTCCTAAAAAGCTAACAAAGTAGGCCACATTTGTTTCCAATTAAGTAGGGTCTTTGTGAAAGTTTATGAATCCATGTAAGCTAATGCTCAGTTAACAAAGTTTCATTATATAATGTTTTACAAAAGTCAACTTTCTATTGTTTATTCTGCCACCAGACAATAGGGAAAACATAAACAAAAACAGGAAACGCATATTGAACAGACAAATTGTATAATGCATATTAGAGTATTTCATTGTCTGTATTCCTCTTATTCAGTATTGCCGTGACACAACATTGTAAATGATCCGAAATATTGTAGCGATTTGTTTAAATTACATTCCTTGAATGTATCACCTATTGTCTACCCATGAAGATAATACAGACAGTACTTTATTCCTAGAGGAATAATTAACTAATTTCCAATACTGAGTACTTGTATTTAATACCAAACAATATCATCTTGCATACCATCCACAAATATTGTACAAGTCATATACACTACATGGCTAAAAGTATGTGGACATCTCATTCCAAAATCATGGGCATTAATATGGAGTCGGTCTCCCCTTTGCTCCTATAACAGCCTCCACTCTTCTGGGAAGGCTTTCCACTAGATGTTGGAACATAACTGCAGGGATTTGCTTCCATTCAGCCACAAGAGTATTAGTGAGGTCGTTCCCTGATGTTGGGCGATCAGGTCTGGCTCACAGTCGGCAGTCCAATTCATCCCAAAGGTGTCAGATGGGGTTTTGGTCAGGTCTCTGTGCAGGCCAGTCAAGTTCTTCCACACTGATCTCGACAAACCATTTTTGTATGGACCTCGATTTGTGCACGGGTGCATTGTCATGCCAAAACAGGAAAGGACCTCCCCAAACTGTTGCCACAAAGTTGGAAGTGCAAAATCGTCTAGAATGTCATTGTATGCTGTAGCGTTAAGATTTCCCTTCAGTGGAACTAAGGGGCCGAGCCTGAACCATGAAAAACAGCCCCAGACCATCATTCCTCCTCCACCGAACTTTACAGTTGGCACTATGCATTCGGGCAGGTAGCGTTCAATGGCATCCGCCAAACCCAGATTTGTCCGTCGGTCTGCCAGATGTTGAAGCATGATTCATCACTCAAGAGAACGCGTTCCCACTGATACAGAGTCCAATGGCAGTGAGATTTACACCCCTCCAGCCAATGCTTGGTATTGCATATGGAGATCCAAGGCTTGTGTGTGGCTGCTCGGCCATGGAAACCCCATTCATGAAGCTCACAGTTATCGTGCTGACGTTGCTTCCAGAGGCAGTTTGGAACGCGTTAGTGATTGTTGCAACCAATGACAGATGATTTGTACGTACTACGCGCTTGAGCACTCGGCAGACCTGTTCTGTGAGCTTGTGTGGCCTTCCACTTCGCAGCTGAGCAGTTCTTGCTCCTAGATGTTTGCACTTCACAATAACAGCACTTACAGTTGGCCAGGCAGCTCTAGCAGGGCATAAATTTGACTTGTTGGAAAGGTGGCATCCTATGACAGTGCCATTTTGAAAGTCACTGAGCTCTTCAGTACAGCCCATTCTACTGCCAATGTTTGTCTAAGGAGATTGCATGGCTGTGTGCTTGATTTATACACCTGTCAGCAATGGGTGTGGCTGAAATAGCCAAATCCACTAATTAGAAGGGTGTCCACATACATTTGGCCATGTAGTGTATGTTAACTTCCAATGTAACACACAATAGGATTATAACTGAATATGACATTTGCCATGTGGACAATACAGTGGATACATTACCCTGCTTTGGTGAAGTGTCAGTAGTAGTCTCTACCGTATCTCAGTACATTGTCAGTGCTCGCAGAGACCAACTTCATGGTTCTTAGGAGATTACACCTAGTACACTGATATGATATAATAATATTGTGGTATTATGAAATGTTTTGGAGTATACTACTATTATATAATGATTAAGTACAATCACCAGCAGGTTAGAAATGTTTTATTTCGATTTTGTATGTAGTCTTGATATACCCTTTAAAAAGAATGTAAGGGAAGTTCAAGCAGTCAGTGAACATGTATTTGTTTTTGTGTTTCTGTATTATTTTTTCTGTAATCTGAGAGGAATGATTTTTCTGAGGAACACGTTTGAGAACCAGGGTCTTAACTGACAAGCACTGTTTTTTACACTTTGAGTACCTTACTGCCTAATCAAATCTGTTACCCAGAACAGATTTAGAACATTTTGAAAAACACCTTTAATGAGCACATTATTTATGCAGTGTCTAGGTAACTTGAGGGGTGGGAATCTAAATATCTCTGGGCAATTCTGTTTTCCATTTGTCAGCATTGTCAGGGCATCACACAGTGGTTGCCTAGTTATTAAGTATATAGTGTGCTCATGTTTTTTTAGGTACAGATGGTAATGCTTTTGCTTCACAGAAGATTAGTAAGTCTTTTAGAGAAATCACATACCTATTGTTATCAAAGAGGCTCTACTGTAAGGATGTGGGATGACACAAAGTAAAACGGAATGATACAATGTTTTGAGGTATCGATCCACATCTTCATAAATTGCAAAGTAGTGTCTCATCATCAATTAAGGATGAATAAGAATATTTTTTTCAGGATTGGTGATAGTGAGAGAATTTATCAAGTCTCTTATCTTGTATTAAGTATTTTTTTAACTTTCTGCTGCAGTAGAGCAATTATTTAGAAATGAGAAGAGGATTGATCACAGAGATCTTATACAGACTCTACTAAAGAGCCTTATACAGTAAGTGCTTTTCAGTCCTCTCAGCACTACAGTGTGTTTTAACAACCACATAGTTTCCTTATGACATATTTTTCCTACCGTAGTCATGCTTCCATACGCGGATGGGCTTTTCTGTAACAAAGCTTCAAGGAAGTTGCTTTCCGGAATGTTGACCAAGGGTGTCCTCTTGCCAAGTATTTTCCACATATAAGGTTTTCAGTTCTGGGATATGGGCTAGGGCACCATGGGCAACATATAATATGATGGAAAGTAAGGAGTGTCTCTGATTTGAACAAAACAAGGAGATAGATACACCCTTCCGCTTTTGAGGAAATCTATCAGTGCTTTATCAGAGCCAGAGCAGAAAATAGAGTCTGGACCATCGGCAATGATGCATGGAATTGCTTAACAGCTGTTTGGGAAATCATATTAAGTTTAAACTTGTGCGTAGCTGTTCAGGGGTGGGATCAAAACTTGTGCTGATAATGGTCCAAGAAAAGCATCCGTGTTTTGAAAAGAGTTTGAATTTCATCAGTTCCTAACTAAATGTCTCTTTTACTAAAGTATGTTATTGATTTTGAACCCCTTAGTACACAAGTCTGATTTAATTCTGTGATATTGTAATTTGCAGTTCTAGATAATAGGCAGACATTTCAAAGGATGAGTGTTTCTCAGATGTCTGTTTCTCTTTTCAAGATTGTTTGAAATTATCTACAAATGTTATACATTAAGTGCATCCACTTGCGGGCCACGACCACCTCCCCCACCCCCCAAAATTAAAACAAAATTAAGAATAAAGTAGTATATTTATGCATACATAACTGCATATTTTGTATACATGTGTTACTTCCTTAATACATTGTTGATATGTATGTATTGCATTATAGTGTTTTTTTTTAAATGAAAATTTAGTATTTGTGGCTTGTAACTGTGGTAAAATGGGTCTTGCGGCCCAGGCAGTAATTTGACACCTGGACTTCTGGCCCACTGATTAAGTTAGGTTGCCCATCACTGATCTAAGCCCATGAAAACAAAAACATTTAAAGTGTCATTAGACAATTATTATTTTATGTATAACATAGTAGCCTATAATTTTCTATAAAAAATATTTAATTGAACTTGAAATGTGTATTATTATTTTGATATGCTTTATGGTGCAAATTCATTTTATGTCTTCAGTGTAAGACAGAATCCACTGTCAATTTTTCTTGCATTTTATGGTTTGTGATTTTTTTATTTATTTGTAAAACAAGGAAACTTCCTGCAAATTTCAAAAGCCTAGTTTAAAATTGTTAACATACAACATACAATTTTCACTTAATATACTTGCATTATTAGAGCCACATCTGTTATGTTTTGCAAATGCTGTCTTAACATAATCACCATAGGATTGTATGATGCATATCACAGATAATTATTAAATGGAATGTTGTCAAGAAACCACCAAAGTCTCATTTGTCTTAAAAGTTTAAGAGGGAAGAACCACATTTGGTACCAGCTGTCTAATGGTTAAGCACTGCCAATCAACATGACTGCCATGTGCTCTAACAGGTTTGTGAAGAGGAACGTCAAATGTTATGACCTTGTCTGAAGCTTTAAGTCAGATGTTCAGTTCCTATTGAAAGACCTTGGAGGTAAAAGGTCTTAAATAACCTTTCATTGGCAGGTCTCTCTAGAGTGAATATAAAGTAGAAAAAGAAAAATGGTATATATTGAACAGCTGTTTAATATTTGTCTCTGTAGTAAATATAAGGTTTGACCACAAAAAAAGCAAAACTGAAATCAGGTTCTGTGTTGGTGCATTGTACATTTTGAAATGTTAATTTCTCACTGGAATTCTTTTCTCCTTATTCTCAGAAGATGAAGAAGGTGGGGAGCAGTGCTTTTCAAGAATGAGGGATTTACAAAACCACCAAAGGAACAGCTGGAGTATGCTGAGCAGTCTGAAGGCAGCTTTGAAACAACTCGGATGGAAAACTATAAGAAGAATTTGTTTTCTTCAGTGAACTGCAGTGGTGGGTGTAAATGTCTTTACCCTGCATTGATTTGAGAGTATTTATCTCTCTCAACACAGCATCATGGAGATACCACTAATATATTTCCTTTGGAGGAAGCGCATGTTATTATAGTCCCTTGCCTGAAGAATCACTACAGGTTTACAACTCTCAGCCCTTTTGTTGCAGGTACGGATAGCTTCTTATTGTATCCTGGATCTATACTGTCATTTGCAATGTTGCCAGCACTTCTTTAGTTACAGCCTGTTGTAATTCACGCACCAAAAGTGTGACTTTCTCTCATTCTGTAGTTTTACTGTGGTATTTCAGAGCTGATTTGAACATGATCCGTACCATTCTCACTTATTGCCTATACCTTTAATCAAATTTGATATGTATCTTGATTTTATATGTAGACAAACTTACACTATACAATTGATAAATAAGTATAGTTTAATTAACAATATCTACTAAACAAACAAATGAATTAATTATATTGTGTGAATACAGTGTGAATACAACTATATATATATATATATATATATACAAAATGGGGCTGTATTCTCAAGCATTTGAATGGGGCATTTGAGAAAAATGTATGACCTTGTCTAATGTTTTCTTCAACTATTGATTCTGAAAAAGTAGAATTTGGGTATTCAGAGTAATTCTAATAAACTTCTCCTGTTTTGTTTATAATTTCTGTTATTATAAACTCGAATAAACATCTTAAATATGTACACTGATACACACATTTCTTAATTCATACATCATTCTCATTGTCAGAAATCTCATCACTTTTAATTATAGTTTAATATCTTCAGTATCATTCTTCTGATTGCCATAATGGATTCTGAAATGTATTTTGATCTTTTTAGCATTTTGCAAATTTCTGAACTGTTATGTAGATGATTCAGGATCAATATGGGTTGGCCTCAGACAGACAATATGAAATGGGCAGAGGAATCTCCAGTAAAAGTAAACAAGTGGAACTTTTATTCACTAATTACATATCTAAGGATGAAGAATAGGGTTGTACAACTACCAAAAAGCACTCATATACCACAGTACATTTTATGATCATTCACTGCTTTCTCCTGTAATAATTGACTTAAATAAGGAACAGAAAAAGCATTTTGAACTTTGTGAACAGAGAACAAATGTGAAGTCTCAATTCAAATTCCACATTCCACAAAACTATTATCGTAACAATTTCAATGTTTGAGAATAATGTCCAGCATTTGAAGTGTAATCATTGCCGCTGAAAACTTTTTTCTTTAAGTTAATTTGGGTATTTGCCTCAACAGCATTTTCTATAATATAAAAAATATTGGAATGACTATTGAATAAAGGAAGAAAGGTCACCAATAAAACAATCCTACATTGCTAACAGTGTAATTTACAGACCAGCTATGTCTTTAAAAACAAAAAAAACATAAACTCATCACAATCTGTCATTTCTGTGCTGACTCACATTGCAGTGGGCAGGGCAGTGTAAGTACATTTGTCTGAGTAAAAGTGGTTTGTGATGCCTGTGGTTGACTTGATGAGTAGGTCCCTGGTGTTTTGATTGTAAATTGAAACAGCTGCTGAAAGACCGGGATTTTTTTGTTCTGGCTGGAAGCATAGGTGTCACTGAGCAAGCAGCTCCTGGTGACCCGATCAAATGTGTTTTGTATTCGGTGGATTAAAGGAAACTCTCCGCTGAGATTGGAACTATAATGCCCAAAGGCCTGTTGTGAGGGTTGCTACAACATGTTTTCATGAAAGAGAAAAAATGTTGGCACATTGCAGGAATATTACTGTGGTGACGAATGGCTTCTCCTCAAACACAGTCTGTAATCCTGTGCCGGCCGCACATACGCACAGAGAGTGGGGGGCTTGCTCAGGCTTTTCCTTTGTTCTCTGCGAGTCAGTTCAATGAGGAAACTCAGCAGTTGATGAAAAATAATAAAAAGAGGGCTGTAGGCTTTAAATGTCAGAAGCTCATTGGGTGGGATTTCTGTCGTCTCGATTCTCGACATTTTGAGAGATCCTGACATCCTGTACTTGCAGTAAAAGATTTGTTTTAAACTTTTGAGGAAGAATTGAGTTGGGAAGCATTTTTTAATTTTTGAGTAATGCAAGTTATTATAATTATGTTTTTATCTCATGCATCTTCACATGCTTTGAGAACACATGCTTAAATATCACTTTGTGTGTAACGTATTCAGCTTATTTATCAAAGATACCAAAAAAGCTATACAATACAAAAACTAAAGCATATTTGAAATAATGTTGTACTAAATCATTTTTACTGACTTGCCTACCTACCTATCTTTCCATATTTGTAGTATTATTCTTAAGAAATAAGTATTTTTTATGGTATTTAGTTTTGTTTCTGTTATCTTAACTGAGAGTTAAGAGTGAAAATTAATGGATCAGTATTTGTTAGTGTTGCAGTTTACAACCTAATTTAGTTATCAGCCATTGTGAAATCATTTATTAACCATATACCAATGTAAACAATATATTGACATCAATACCTTTTAATTTTTCACACAAGATACCATAACTGATTATAATACTAAAGCAAAAAAGGCATCAGTTAAGTTTTAATTTAACTTATGATAAAATTAACAATACACTCTCTAATAAAAATAGCTCTGATTATAAAATATATACCAAATCAAATGTGTTCTCATTCAAATAATGTAAAGCATAATTAGCATAACACTAAGTATAACACTAATTATAGGCTACAATATAAACTTAAAAATATAATATTTAAAACTATAAAAATAAGCATCTTTATAAAATCCAGAAACGTAGTACATTGAATTTTGTCAGTATTTGAAAACTGGTACACTTATAATAATAATAGGCATTCCATGTTCATTGTATACTGGATACAACAATTCAGACTTAACCAATGATGCGACTGAAATTTTATTTTCCATTGTATCCTATAGAAGGAGGATAATTTTAGTGTGGCTTTTGTTTTGTTGTGAACGATTTGCACTGCTGCTTTTAGCAAGCCTAACCGAATAGTAAAATGTAACAAGTTTGTGGTATTTGGACAGAATGCCATTTCAGCAATGCATAGTTTGCAAATAGTTTTGGTTTTATTAAAGCAAAGTCCGTTCCCATCAAAACAATTTCCAAGAACATAACAAGCATCACTTTTCCATTCTTCCTTTGCTTTTCCCCAGAACCCTGCCCTAATAGTTACTGTATATACCTATACAAATAAGGAAGTACATTTTCACAGTTGTCTTGAGTGGTGACTTGTTGCCACGTACAGCCTGAATCATTTTGTGTTTTCCTGACCAGACACTGTTGTGGTTCCACATTGTAAACTGTTGTTTGACTTCCACATGGATGTAATTACTGAGCTGTTTGCTCAGCTGTGGCAGTTAAGTAAAGTTAAAGTGGATGGTATACTGTATATAGTGTTCAGCTTCAAGTACCACTGAGTTTACTTTCCATACATGATGAGGAAGCATTCACTCACACAATGGATACATTAGCAATGCAAACATAAGCTACTGTATAGACAAGATGCAACTAGATTTGAATGAAAAACATTGAAATACAGTTTAAAGCAGACACTGCAAATAAACTAGACCTTTGTTAGTAGCAACATATGTTGTCCCTTGTCCTGTGTTGCTGTTAAGTGTCGTTGATATTACCAGAGGTGTCATCTGACCAAAGGCAACACGCTTTTTTCTGAAAACTTAGCATGTGCAGCACACACCAGTGACAGTAACATTTTAAAGTACACACCTATATTTGTTTAAATAACAGATCTTTTACAAGGCCAAATGTTTATTAAAGGTCTGCATACCATCAGCATTGTACACTTGTAAACTTCAGTATGGTATGCGTTTGTAGCGTACATTGCAACAAACCATTATTACCATGAAGTCAACCATCAAACATGACAGAAACAACCTTTTATATTCATTCTATTATATTTATTCAGTTAGAACTACATTCACTTGTGAATTAAGATGAAATAGGAGTCCAAGAAAACTAAAAATAAATATTAATAACATGTTTCATACTATTAATAAAATACCTATAAAGAAATAAGAAATGTTTGCTCTGCTTCTGGTTTGCCACAATTTTGAGTTGAAGGTGTCTTTCAATATCAAAATCTTCCTGTCTCTTTATTATCCCCTAGATAGTAATATGTTTTACCCAAACAAGCTTGTTTATTTAGCCATTGCAGCAGTTGCAGTGCTCAGTAAGTCCTTGTTAGTTAAGTCTGCGAATGTGATCAAATCTTCATCCACAGCTTTGTTACGTTGACATGGAGCAACCAGGCATCCCAATATAAATCTCATCTGTCAGTTGAAAATATCTTCATGAATACATTAATTTGATTCAACTATTAAAAATACATTTAGCTGGTCCTGGTTAGATGAAGAAGTTGAAGTTTATTTACCAAACAGGTAAGGCAAGGCAACTCACATTAAAATCGTTGACTGCATTAAGAAAAATCAACAGCCCTAGTTACACCACTTGCAAATCACTTTACAACTTGCTACACTACGCAGTGCAAGGAAGGTCTCATACTCACAATTGATCAGGTATGATTATTGATATCATTATTGATATAATGTATGTTCAGGTCTAGGCTTACATTGAATGGTACAATTATGAATGGAATCAAAATGTAGGTCTTAAATTCTAATCTAGATGTAACAACATTCGCTAAATTTGATTTGCTTAAACTTTAAGTATATAATGTATTAACATGAAAAATATTCATTATTAAATATTTTATTTGGTCTTCTATCTATTTTTTCATTTCTTGGGATCCATTCGATAGCTTACTTCGATGCGTCTTTGGTCTGTTCTTCTTGCCCATTACCATTTTAACATTTTCACTTTTTCAATGATTTCACATATTTGTGTTTGTTCCTGGATCCATTTATTTATTTTTCTATCTCTTGTTATTCCAAGCATACACCTGTCCATGCTTCTTTGCGTTGTTTGCAGTTTCTGTAACATTTTTGCGTTTAGTGACCAGTTTTCACAGCCATAGGTGAGCCATGGTAGTATGCATTAATCAAATACTTTTCTCTTCAGGCAAATAGGCATCGTGCTGTTTCTTCCAAATGCACTCCATCCCATTTTCACTCTTCTTTTGATATCTTCCATAATATCATCTGCATTGATTTGTTTTCCAAGGTAGATATAACTTTTGACCATTTCAAGTATCTGTTGATTTACAAAAATTCTTAGATTAAACAAAGCTGTTAAACATGACTTTTGTTTTACTTGTGTAAATTAAAGTCCTGTTTTCTTGGTTGCATCTGATAGTTCTTGAATTTGAAGTTCTTCAAGTGTTTTTCCTAATTTCAGCAAATTGTAAGTTGTTCAAATAAGCATTTAACTTATTCCTTTTTTGAACACTTCTTCAAGAGTTACCGTGCAGAGGTTTGAAGAGTTTTGGAGAGAATGTGATTCCTTGACATACTCCTTTTCAGATTATGATATTGCTAGTGTCGTGGTTGAGTGAGATTGTTGATGTTGCATTGTTGATTTCTTAGAGCCCTTATGACTTATTGAATCAAATGCATTTTCGGCATCGATAAAAGCCAGGCACAGAGGAATCTCCTATTTTCTGCATATTTCCAATACTTTTTGGACAACTTGTACATGATTCGTATACAATATATCGGAATCAGATCAGATGCTTTGCTTGTGTGACCTGGAAAAGGCCTTCATCCAGCAGTGGATCAATGAAGCCTGATGATGATGATGATAACCTTTACCTTTCAGTAGTCAGAGAATGACAAACTCTGTTTAGATTATTATTATTATTGTTAGTTTCCCCATGTTTGTGGTACTAAACTTCCAATTCCCAAGGTTTTCTGCCGTGTAATACAATTTATATTTAAACACAGTCTACTACTGTGTGCAACTCTTGCATGTTTTATGTTCGTCTTGTAGTTGAGCCAAGTAAGCCTGAGTATATTTTACTTTCCAGGGAAGGCATGTTTAAAATTGTGCAAATATTAGACGGGACACAAGATCCCCACAGTGGAGGAGTTATGCTTTGGCAGCTTCTCACAACCCAGAATGGCCTCCAGTAGAAAGCAACTGCTCTGTAGTAGCCTTTCTGAAACCTTACGGCATGCCATGATGCCTGACCTTATTTAAAGCAATCTCTCATGACAGTCAGATGACAGAGAATACTGCAGATGCGTAGTCTCTTGGACGGTAGAAATGAATGAGTAATCACTTTTAATAATTTTTTCTCTTTCTGTCTAAAGTCAGGCACAGTGTCAGCAGGTGTTACAAGATCTATCTCTCACACCACTGTAAGCACACATCGGTTTGGATGGGAGCCTGGCATGTCATTCAGGCCTCGGCTCCCTGTCAAGACAGATTGCAGAAGTATGCTGAGTGAGGTGGACCTCACTGCTCTGTAGTGCCATCTCAACCTTGCCCTGGGGATGACATGATAGTTCAGACTATATCAAAACTCTGCCACTTGTCTTAAGCGTTCCCATAGGGTGCCAAGACCGTAATGAACTCTGAGGTTCTTTCCCAAGGTATTGACACGACAGCCACAAAGGGATACATTAAAAACACTGCACTTGTATTGCTTGTGACAGAAGTCATCACCAGAGGCAGAGGTGAAAGTGAAAACACTAGTGATTTAGCTCCTTGCTTTAAATATATATTTTTTCTCTTCCCCTGTTCCTACCATTCAGCATGTTAATAAAAATACAGTATCCCCTATCTTGGGCCACATTCCCTCATTAAGGCTAAATGCATTTACAGTGTAACTGACCTGACTTCCTTTTCTTCTTCACTTTGACTAGTGGACTAGGGACACAATGGCTTGCTCCTCTTCTGAAGCGCCGCGTGTCCCCGGGGAGAGTTTGATTGCCTCTGTGGTTCTATGTAAAGCAATAGGAGATTGCTAACCATCTGGTGAAAATGATACTAGACTGCTGATTCATACCATTAAAAAAAGTGTCCCCCCCACAAAGATTGCCACAGGGTGCTGCTTCTGGTGGTTGTAAAGCTAGCCTTTTTTTTGTAAAGACCCTTGTGTCTTTATGTAACAAAAATAAAGTGGGGAAAAAAAAAAAAAAAACAAGACTGGAAAAACCCCCTTGCCACACTAACCACACACACACACACATACACACCCACACACATACACACACATACACACACAGTTAGTTTTAATGATCAGTTTTTATTAATCTAAATTAATAACCAAGTAAAGTTGTTATAAATAAAGAGTGTATATACTTTTTAACTGTTAATGGTTTAGATTTTCCTCTCCTTTTCCTTCATGGTTTGAAAAAGTCTTTCAAGGGATAATAACTCTTCTGTTACATATTTATTCTCCAAACTTAATGTCTTATTACACTCACAGTGACAGTCTCTTGCTTGATGTAGAATTCAAAAGAAACTAAGATGGTTAGATACTGCAGCATAAGGAAAAGCAAACTAACAACTGATAACCTTTCTCCTTTCGCTAACCTTGGAAATTGTTTGCTAGTTCTGAAAATTCACCCGTGTGCCAAACTTCGATAAATGACAGAGTGAACTTTGAACTAGTCAGTTAAGTTAACAACTCTGTTCTTCATGTGTTTTACAATAAAAATGCAGGTCTTATTTTGTCCTCATTTATACTGCTCGTCTGCTTTGATTGAACAAGACTTGGAAAAAAAAATTGGATGGGATGAATAAATATAAATCAAATGCTGAAAGTTCACATCCCAGATTGTGTTTTGATCATTTTAAGACATGTTATGTGACTCAGTTGAGAGTTTGACACGCTTGTAGTAGGTAGGGTCAGACACTTTCTTTTCTTTTCATTGACAAGTGGTCATTTATTTTGACTGAACAGATGGACCCACACAGGCTTATGCACTTCCCTACCTCGGAATGTCATTGTCCCTTTTTCATTAACAGCTACATGCAGTGTCATTTGGCATATGTATTTTCTCCCTTTTAAAGCTGTAAGTAGCTCTTTAAAAGCTAGCAAACCTGTCACACCTGCAAGGACAGAACTAATGATACAGATAATTAACTCATTCAACTAATGATACAAATAATGAACTCGTTCTTAAGTTAATTACATTTTATATACAGTTTAAAGAGTGGATGTCATATAAAATGTGTTTCTTGTAATTGTATAATTGAAATATCCAGATACAGGGAACATGAATAGCAAGGACTGAGCCTGACTTGAGTGCCGACACCATCTGCCTCTTCTGAATTCCTTGACCAAATGTTTTTTTTCTGTAGCTGTACTTTCTGCTTCTACCAACTTTGGTCTGTGCAATTCTTATTTCCCTCCATGCAGTGCAGTTCTTCTGGTCTTCAATTACATTCACTTCAACAACCTTACATCAACAACTCTCTACTACAACTCTACTTATGTAGCTAGCCTCCTGTTTGACCTGTTATGCATATAAGATATTTCAAATTGTATTGCTTGATATATGTGTGTGTCTTATACAGAAACTGTATAAACTGTACAACTGCACAGTATGTAGCCCTAATTTATCAATATATAACTCATATGTTTCCATTAGAAAGAAAAATGCTAATAGACTCACTGCATACGTTTACTTGCTTGCAAATATACTAATGTGCTATAGTGAAAACATATTGCAGACAATTAAATCTCCACTGTCTCCACTCTTGTTTTGTTTAGATTTGGATGTCTAACTGCCAAAGAAAAAATCCTACTGAATAGTTTTGCATGTCTTATCAAAGTTCATTTCAGTTTTTCCCATGGAATGTTTGGTTAGTGTTCCAGGATGTTTTGTCTTATTATTAAAATTATTGTTGTCTGTATTATTATTATTGCAGCAATTAATAGTTAGTCTGGCTGATAATGATCTTATCAAAAACTGCAAGAGGTAATCACACATGACCAAATGACATAATAGGAATGATAAGCACTTTTTACAGCAAGGCATTAACAGTCAAGATACCAGATTAGTCTTGTAATGAAGCCTGCATGAATAAAAAGGGTGAGGTTTGTTTACATTCACATGCTGTTTATTGTTTTTTAAACTATTCATGTGGCCCAATTGTTTTATTTCAGTTATTTAATATTTTCATCTGTCAGTTGTAAAATCTGCACTTTTATACCTGTAATTTGTGGCTGCTTAAGCCTTTCTGTAACAGCACTTGACATAGTACCATGTGTAGGACAATTTTGAATGATTTATGAATGTAAACAAGTGCTAGGAGAACTTGCTCTTTCTGAAAATAGGCTTAGAATGTAACCTAACATTGAACTTCAGAGCAGATACAAGCATTCTAATTATGAGTGCTTAATTATTATTATCAGTATTTGAAGTTGTTGGATAATTGAACAAACAAAGAAATTATAATTGAACCCTTGGATTCTCAATCTAAATCTAATTTAGAATGCAGTAAAAGTAAACTTCCATGATGTATTCTGTATATTCAGGAAGTGTAAATAGCATTTTTACATTTATAAATGGTTAAATGCTCTCTATAATGTTTTCTTTGTTTTTTTTAATATCAAATTATCAAGTTAGGTATTTAATATTATATTGATAAGTTGATATGAACACTTTAATTTAAATTAGTTGTCTATATAAACTATATAAACCTATTTAGTACTGACAAACATTGAAAAGGAATATTAAAAGGATCTTCATATACATTTTATTGTGCTTTCCAGTAGGTTATAAAACATATTAACCTAGAATATCCCTACATTTCTACATAATATACAGTTATAGATATGTTATGTTTTGATTTAGATATGTTTACATAAGTAACAAATACTTCTACTGGTCCTTTATGAATCAGCTGAAAGAGAATCTTTAATTACTAATACATTCAGGAACTTGAGCTATGTGTGACTCAGCCAGGCATTGTAAAGGTCTTTTTTATGAAGCACAAGCTGTCAGTGTCAGTGTCAGTCTGCTGCTTTATGTAAGAGTAAAGACTGAGATAATGTATGCCAAAAGACTTTAAGGAATATTAACCGATTAAGCAATTTACTTTAGGCAGATTGCATATTCAGATCGGTGAAACAATATTCTGAGTGACATAGTCCTAATGTGAGAACCCAGCTTCTGGGTTTCTGTAATCCTGGACTTACTGTGTAGTTGAAAAAGCCCCCTATTGTCATACAGATGGCAAGCCCTCAGATGAGTCAAATAACTTTCCACTCATGCCCAGAGGTAAGTGAATACTAAAATCTTTGTTTCAAAACCAGCCTCATACTTAATCAATTTCCTGTTATAAAATCAGTAACGTGTACCTTTTCAGTTGACAAACTAGGTTTTTACATGTATCATTTTCCTATCAATACTACTACTACTACTACTAATAATAATAATTACTTTTCACAAAATGAATGGACACATCAGTGCTGATTTACTTTAACTTTACAGCTTTAAAGAAACATAAGCATTTCTAAATTGTCTACACTAGCTTCCCTTTGAGTCAGATGTAGATTTTAAAAAATAAACTTGATTTATATATGTCTTCATAATTGCCTTCTTATTTATCAGTGCTGCTGGTCCCTGCTCCTTATCATTCTCTTAGGTCTTCTGGACAGTGTGCAATTCATCCCATTGATTTAACACAAAACCTTTGCTGACCATGCTTTTCGTGTCAATGCTTGTAGAATTTAAAATTCTCTCCCTGCTGACATTATAGTAAAACATAAATTAAAAAAAAGGCTTTTCGCTAAGTTTTAACATTGAATGACAACATTGATGACATTTAGAATAATATTCTAAACAGAAAGTTCTCTAAAATACCACCCCTCCCAAAATAGAAAAATTAAAAACATATCATAGGGCATACAGGGTGTGGATGAAAAAAATATTTTCAGAGATTGTGGAAAGAACAAGCTTCCAATACAGTAATAACCATTTATCTCCCACGACTTCAAACCCTATTTTCCTGCATGATTTCCCCAGTAATTGAATGCATGATTCACTTTGTAAATCATGAAAATCAACCACCTGTGTTCTCTACAGTAGTGTATTTCAGGGTGTATTATTGAAGAAATGTGGCAGTAATCTGTTGAGTATTCAAATTACTTGATCATTGCCTCTTTTCAGACCTAGTAGTGCAATCATCTATTTATTCACTGCTGTGTGCTCACTCATTTGCAAACAATGAGAACCAAATAACTGGAAAATAAATATTCTTATTCACGCCCATTTGAAATGGATATCCAGTCATGAGTAATACATTCATGAAAATGATCTCACAATAAGGCATTTTTGTAAAGACCACACATTTGACAGTTTTTTAGCAGTTTTCTACCATCATTTCACAAAGACTGAATAAATATCACCATCATTTTCCAGTTAACTTTAACAAGAGTAAGAACAGGCTAGAATAATCACAGGAACAGCTCATTAGGGTTACTCAGGATGGATAAGAAGTTAGCAATGTATCATTCATAAAACAATGCAGTTGTTCACTGACACACTCTCACTCAGTAGAGTGACTTTCTGATGGAGCTTGATTCCAGACTGCGGCCAATTTAAATAAAAGTACCCGTCCACTTGGCGGGCCAAGGGCAGAGCTGTCATCATATCCTGTTACTCAGCGCTTCGTGCCAGATGGCCATTGTGTTTGACTGTGTTTGTCTGAACAGAAAGGCATGTGTTTTTCTGACAGCTGATCTGTCCCAGGAGGCCAGGCAAAATTTGTGAGTGCTAGCTGTGCCTTGAGAGGAGAGGGCTGTATTGCAATACAAGCTCTGAATATGGAAATATTTTGTATTCCGGAGGCTGATTATGAATACAAGTAGCAGATGAAAGTGAGATTCCTGTTGAGTAGAACAATCAAAAGAAAGTGATGTTGTAGGTAAGTTGGTGTAAGTTGTTTTATGAAGAACCTCCAATAAATGCACATGCACTAAATACTAGAAGAAACTTATCAGATGTTTTGTACACTGTAAAACCATCCTTCTGCAGTGTCAGTGAAAATGAAAATGTTCATTTGACTGATGTTTTTTGTGTCCTGTGTTTAATATCAGTTTTTACAATGGCTTTAACAAGGGTCTTTAACCAAAGTATACGTATATCTATTAGTGTGTGTATCACTGAGGAAGATATTGAGACTGGAGTTTAACTGGAGTAAATATGTGCAATAAAACTGATATTATTCTATAGTGCCATTAGCAATAGTTAATTTAATTAATTTTTCATGTAGAATCAACTATTATTATTTCCCCATTTTATAGTTCCCAATATAAAATAGCAGAGTGTTACTCAACACAGCTTACCACTGCAGCCACTGGCCTGAGAAGGGAAAAGACAAATGCATCCTCTGAGACATTATTTGCCAAGCCATCTGCTTTTGTTGTCATGCTGAGATCCCTGACCACAATTAGCCCAGATTTTGTGACTTCTACAGGAAGGGTACAACTCTCATTGCGAGCATTCGGCCCCAGTGCTGACAGGGGTTGTTGGTGCACAATATGGGGGTCACAGAACCCTCTGCCCACTCCACCCAGCCCAGTCCCTGCGGTACTTGGCCAGTCACATGGCACTGTTTGGAGTTTTTGGCAATAATTTGAAAATACCACAGTCTGAATTTAAATTAGCACTCTGTAAGATATAGATTAAATCTTTAGCAAGACTTTAATTTAATAAATTGAGTAGAACAGGATTTATTTTCTGGACAAATAGGTTTCTAGGGTGTAAACAGTAATTGAGGCTTCTATCTTCTATCCCAAAAACTTAAATTTAACTTTTGGGCAATACAGAAGTGTTCCCGAAATAAATTATTCTATTGTTAATTCTAACTTCTATGTATTATACATGTATGTGTTTTTTTTTCCTTTCAGACAAAAATTGCTCAAATGGTACTTGGGTTTGTGAATTTCCCCCATTGTGTAGAGATTGTGAGAATGCAAATGTATACCTGATGCCCACTTTAAGGTCTGGACTAAGACTCCCAGAGTAACTCCTTTGTTGTATTTTACCCATACCTGGGTACCACATTGCCTTGTGTAGCATGGACTGCAGATCTTAGATAAGATAGATCATACAGTTAAAAATGAAAGTTTATCATCATAATTCTCTAAGTAAGGTTGGTTAATTTATCTTGGCATTCATAATTCCTTCACCTAAATTACAAAAGTAATATTCTTGGCAGGAAGAAAACAAAGAAAAACATATATGTTTGTGTGTTTGTGTTTGTATTATGTTCACAGGTTCATATAAAAGGCTGTAAAGTTTGAAGGTATCCATGTGCTAACATTCAAGAGCGAATCTTTGATCTGCATTAGAATTAAACAGGGAAAAGCCTCAGCAGTCACTATGCCCTGAAAAGGAGGTCGAACCCAGAGACAGGGGTGCATTACTGTGCAATGGAAAGCAGGAGGTCTGGCAATCATCAGGGGTTTAAAGGCATTTTGTCCAAACTGTTTTCTAATTTGCTTTTTACCATGTATTCAACTTCACAAGTGCATTTCAAACATTAAACAAACACAGGCTGCTGTGTAAATATTTAGCCCTCCCTGTTTAAGACATTCAAAGAAATCTGACAAAATGACTGTAAGACTTTTATTTTGGTCCCCTATAAACACTACATGATCTAAGTTTAAACAATTGCAAGTTTAAATAGAATGCTAGACAGCCATAATTGAATGAGTGCAGCTAAAAATATAAGACAATGGGGGAAATACTCAAGGCCAAGTATCATTAGAGCAATTTGTGTCTGAAAGGAATAAAAACACATACATGTAGAATATATAGAAGTTATAATTAACAACAGAGGAATTTATTTTAGGAACAGTTTTGTATTCCTAAAAGTTAATTTTAAGTTTTTGTGTTGTAAATTTCTATATTTAAATCATAAATCTGAGGAACAAACAATCACTACATGTATAATCATACTTCTGTAAAACTCTACACCATAGAAAGCATTTTTTCCAGAAAATTAAATCCTTAAATTAGATAATTTATTAAACTAAAGTCTGTTTATTAAACTAGTGTCTTAGGATAAATTGTCTGGTGGTAACCCTTTGAATTCAGCTTTGTGAATGAAAATGCACCCATTTATTATCTAATTAAAGGCTGTCTGAATGAATCCTATTGTTTTTGTTCTGTTTGTTGTTTGTTTTTTACAGTAATTTTCTGCTAAATTAAAGTTTATGTAAAGCAATGTTTAGTAAAAGGTGCACTGAGAGATGAAGATTTTGTTTCACGCTACAGGAATAACACTGGGAGTGACATGATATCTCTAATGCCATTCAATACCGGATATCCACCAAGAGTTTTATACAACTTTGTGCTGGTTAATATCTAAAGTGCTCTATGTTGATATCCCAATGTTTATTTACATTACTGCTTTCCAACTGGGATAAGATATCCAACAAGCAATACCTTGGGCTCCACGTAGGTCTATATTCTTTGTAATAGCAATCAAACCTCATAACATTTTTTGAAACACATAGATTGGTACATAGTACATAGATTACTGTCTGATTATAGATAGTTTCGTAAACAAAGCAGTACTGCTATCTTTCTCAGATTCATATAATCTGGCAAGGTATCAAGGAATTTAATGTGGAGTTGTGATCTTATCACATTGCCACCATTGGTTAGCTGACACATATCCTATACATATCTATGTCTTCATCGCAGGGCAGCGATCTGTTTACATTAGTCAATAGTACTTAAACTTCAAAGCTGTAGGGGGAGGAATAGGTAATACAGCTTCCTTACACTTGGTTGTTAACACTTGTCCCAAAGTGATAAGGAGAATTTATCATAACACTTCATGAAAGTCGTAAAAATTATGTTGTTGTGGCTTTTGGGAGGCAGGGTGACTTCTCTCACAAGCTATTTGAGGCTTCTGTCTCCAAGTCTTGCCTGAGGATTATCTGTTTCAAAGTATTTAACATCTCCAAGTGATTAAATTATCACTTTTCTCCTCTTCATGTAGGATTAACCCATAGTTGAAATGAGGCTCTGGTTACAAGTTAATAATCTTGGGTGTGTTCTATAGGTTGGATTAGTTTTTTTCAAATCCAGCTTGTGACATTTCTGGCTCGAGGGAGAGTTACCAAGGGCTGATGCACAATTGGCTAAAGACTATATGCATTCTGGGCTTCTACAAAAAAAAAAAAAAACAACAACAACATAATGTCCATATTTTTTTTGTAGTAGTAATACTTGAGAAAATGTTGAGTGACCTTTAAATTGCCCCCCCCTCAACAATGTATGCCAGGCTCCATAGGTGTACAGCCCACTTGAGAAGAATATTGATGTCAACCCCTCCCCACCCCCAGCTGGCAAGAGTCCAGGCAACCCTGGCAAGAGTCCAGAACCCCTGAGACCACTATAACAGTAAAATCCATACTTTTATGTTTTCTTTGGAATTAGTTGGAACCTGGCAACCAAAAAATCTGTTGGCAACAAGTGGTAAGTGCTGTACATCAAAGTCTCAGACATCAAAGCCTGGTTTTATTGATGGAAGGTTGAATTGTATATGGATGCTGTTACTGTAGAGACATCAAGAGCGGTATAAAGCATTCTGATGCATTTCAAATTTTTGTTTCATAATTCAAAACAGTCTGCTCTTAAAATAGTTTGTGAGCTAAAGCTCCATGATTAGGGTTAGGCCAACAGTACCACAGAGAGAAAGATGTGCTGGAATGGATCCAAGTCTGAAGAATGAGTTGTGCGATCTTAGTAAGACTGGTCACATCATGCTAACCAAATTATATTCCATGTGGAGATAAATTGGTGTTTTCCCGCTTTCAGCAGATGGAAATAATGTAGGCTTAGGATTTGTTTTAGCCTAACATCTGAACTGGAGGCAGTTTGTCTTTGCATTAATTCAAAGGTCTAAGTGTTTTAAAACATAGCAGTTCTTTGTCCCATCACTTTCTGACCAATTTGTATGTACACTACCGGTCAAAAGTTTTAGAACACCTACATTTTTCCAGTTTTTATTTAAATGTACGTAGTTTAATGTCTCAATGTTCTCTGACATGAAAGCATAGAACAAATAAACAATTGGAGATAAAAAATAAATCATGGAATCATTTTGTTTAACAAAATTTAAGCTGACAAACCCCTCTGGTACTCTGGCACCAAATCCATGTGCTTCTCTTTCATCCCATGTGTACTCTTCACTGTTGTGTTGTTTGCCAAGTGTTTGGTATCCCATGAAAGCGAGATGCAGCTTTGTAACGATATGAAAAAGTCTGTGATGTGATTTTTTTTTTTTTTATACCCCCCCCCACACACACACACATTTATGCCGTGTGTGTGTGTGTTTTATATATATAATTATAATTTAGAAAATATAAACAATTAATTGATTATTTCTGGGCCCACAATTTGTACTATTTTGCCCTAAACTAAATAGTCTGCTTAAAATGGCTTTACAGCATGTCTTAAGGTGGAAAATTGTTGTTGTTGTTTTTTTTCTGAATACATTTATTTTAAGATTTGATATCAGTTGTTTTCCTTGTATTTCCTTGTATTTTGGGTTGAACTGACAGTTTAAGGGGACTCTTCTCATGCAATGTGTTGCTAGTTTTGGGAAGAGATGTGGCATGCCCTATGGTATGCTGTGAATCCTTCCTAAATATAGATTTTTTTTAAGCAACAGGTGCTTTGGTTTATTACTATTTTAAACTGGTAAATCAATAGTAAAACCCCATGATATCATGGGGAACAGAAAAGCCAAAGGACAGATCAGAGGAGATATCTTGAGTGATATAGAATTCAGGAAGTTCACCCTTTGTAAAACAATTTCAGGTATACGATTTAAACGTGTAGTGAGACATGGGGGAATAATATCTTAAATGTTGTAGAACCCCCACTACCTGGACTTTAAAAGAGACATCAGTAATATGTAGTGAGTCAGGACCAGTAGGGAGTGTCATTTGTTCTACCTGACTCATGCATATTTATCCCCACTGTCCTCTCATTTAACTTTAATTTAATTAGATTGTTTCCCACATCCCTTTGGTTTCTTCCCCTCAATTTATATTCTCATCTGTACTAGACAGTGCCTTGAGGTCGGCCTGTGTTTGTGGTCAGTATAACTTCATGGTCTCAACACTGTGAATAACTTTTTTTTTTTCCCTCGCAAATACTTGAATCGTTTCTGTACTTTTCTGGCCTTGTGCCTGGAACACACTGTAAATGCCAAAGAATCTCAAAGCTACAAAAAAAAAAAGAAAAAAGAAAAATGAAGCCCGTCACTAGTAAATAAGACCCCATGTGAATTGAATATCGGCTATACTACGTTGAAGGTGGCGTCACAGTGCCAGGCTCCAGGCGGAAATGAGGCTGTGTGAGCTGTTGGCTTAGCAGTTTTCCAGTAAACGGACAGTAATCCTGTTTCTTTTCCAGCTATGCACTCACTTTCCAGCCAGGGGAATGCTGTGTCACTGAAAACCTCACCACTTCATGAGTAAACCATTTAAAAAATAAATGTTGAGTAACAGATGCATAGTTTCAAATTACCCTCTCTCTTTTTAAGGAAACAATGAGTATAAAACACACAATGCAGACATAGAAAGGGTTTCTTTTTGGTTGTTTTTTTTTTACTTTTCTTTGTATTTTTCCAAGAATTTTCTTAAGTACTTGAAGGGATCAGAAAAGACTCATATTAAAAGATACATTTCTCAGTTCTTACCGCGACTTGTTGTTTATATTTTATTAAGAAAGGCTTCCTTCCTTTCATTTTATAGTGCTTATTATGGGATTTTAAAACAGTTTTCCCGTGTTTGTGGCAGGATGTTGAATTCCTCCACTCCAGCTGATTAGTGGCTACTTCAGCTCCACTCCGTACTCAGAATAAATAACTTACTTACTCAAAAGAATGATGTACTACAGGCTTTGTCTTTTTTTATTATTATATATTTTTTTTGTTCCTTTGTAACATTTTCTATTTTTTAGAACTAAAATAGTGAATCTAAATTGATCTACTATTGTCAGCACTGTATTCAAGGGGTGGGGCAGCAAAGGGAAATGTGCTTTGTTTGATTTATGACTCACTTTGTGGATTTGAATAATATTGTTTTTACATACGTAGCATACACCTGCACATTTTTAAAACATCTATGCCATCTATCTAAGCAAGGCATTTAGTTTAAGTTTTGCTAATGTTTGATATTGTAATGATATTTTTAATTTAATTTAATTTTTAAATTATTCACTTTGTACTATAATGAATCTGTGCATAGCAGGTCGAGCAAAGCAGGGAATATCTGTAAGTTACTTTTGAGATATCTGCATAAATTACAAGGTTATGATACCTGAATTGTGTATAAAAGTTGTACGATTCCACCACAGGAATAATAACTGTTCTGCAGCATCCACGAAAAGGAATTCCATCCGACACTAGGCCGTCTTTGTTCTCATATCCAAAGTACATCCATGCAGTAGATTTAATAGGGGTTGGTGAATATTAAATATTAAATATTTTTCAGGCATTTTGCTTCCACAATAAGGGAGACTGCACAGCGAGTATTATATACACTATACAGGATTATATGAATATATATTCAATCCAGTTATATTTCTAAAGCATGACCAGTAGGGCTCATGTCACAGAAAGGTCATATACCATGTATACCATAATTACAATAATTACAAGAAAGGTATACCGTAATGTATTTAAGCTGCGGTAAACCGGTAAACCACCCATGTCTACTACATTTAATAACCAGTCAGCACAAACAGGTTCAGTAAAAGCTAAAGGATTCATATCAACCAATTAATATAATGTCACATACTTTTGCTTGCTTGTAAGAATCACCACATGATTTAGCACTAATGTAACTAGTCTCACTACCCCTTAACAAAACAGTATTTTCTGTATTTGATAGCCTGTAAAATGACAGGTGCATGTTTACAATTATCAAAACTTGCTCTTCCTCAAAGTAGTGAAAGTGGCATCAACCATAACCTTGTGACCTGTATTTGTTTCTCAAAAATGACATTGGACAGGAATGTTGTTGCAAAATGACTGGTAGGTCTTCTACTTGTACTTTGTTTGCCTTGAATAGAATACCTTTCATTAAATAAAATAAGTAACTATTTGAACAATGCCCTTCAAAACTTTTCAACTATAACTTCCTTCTAAACTTAATTAGAAATGTTAGGAGTTAACCCCAATGTGTAAAAGACAGAAGGGTTTTGAAATATACTATATTTTTTCAAATTGCTACTAGCTTATGCCACTTTTTCTGATCAAGGCTGTAGAAATATAGATTTAATATGAATCTTTATTTGCTGTGCAGAATGAACATTATAACAGCTTTCAAAAAACAAAACCTGTTGAGAGGGGGCTTTAATGGGGGAATTTTAAGCAACTCACATTGTGAAGTTTACAACAATATGTTTTATGTATTATTTTAATGCTCTATATTTTGCACACTGCCTGCAATTAATCAAAAAATTCAATTAAAATTAGCTTCCTTTACATTTCTACTGGAATAGGGGCATATTTTTTCCATGAAAGTTACCAAATACAAGTAAGGAGGTGTTTTTGCTTATTGATTTTGTTTAGGCTAAATAGTAATTGGAAAACTGTGTTGTAAATGTACTCAATGTACCACCATAAACAAACTCTCTTCCCTCCTTGGTGGAATTGCCTGAACAAAAATATTCTATTCACAGCTCTGCCCAAAAAACCACAACACCTCCCCATCCTCTATGTTTACACAAAGACCGATGACCCTCCGTCTCCCTGCTGTTCAGACCTCTGAAAATGTTTAATGTGCTTCAGGCCTGATATATGCTACAGAGCTCAAATTAATCTTTCCCCACCCATGATCTGTGGTCTGAATTTTGGTGAATATTTTAGTAAACAACATGTTCTAACCGCAGTCTAACAGAGTTGAGAAATTGCCAATAGACTAACATGCACTGAAGGACAGTGTCCAAAGTTGGCTGCTAAGAAAGGAGCTGTTCTTTTCAGTGGCCCTTTCTAAATTCTGTTTTCAAAGCAGATGTGTTTATCTGAGGTAAATTCTGCAGCCCTTTAAGCTATGCATCAGTTCAGGCACTTTAATATGTCTGTTTGCAAAAGTAGACATTTCTCTGATAATAACAAATCACATTAATTGAGAAGAATTTGAATGTTATCCACTAAAACAATTTAAAGAATGTCATAAACACCATCAGGATCTGGGAACCAGGGTGCAGATACCTTGATTTATTTTCAGTTTTCACAGAACATTCTTAATGACACAAAATAATAATCTTCAAAACCGTAGAAAAGCTAGAACAGTTTAAATTCTTTAAGCCTGTTTCCACACTAGATAACTGAAGGATTGGGGATTGTCCTGAATATGGTACATATACTGTACATTATATATATACACTCACCTAAAGGATTATTAGGAACACCATACTAATACTGTGTTTGACCCCCTTTCGCCTTCAGAACTGCCTTAATTCTATGTGGCATTGATTCAACAAGGTGCTGAAAGCATTCTTTAGAAATGTTGGCCCATATTGATAGGATAGCATCTTGCAGTTGATGGAGATTTGTGGGATGCACATCCAGGGCACGAAGCTCCCGTTCCACCACATCCCAAAGATGCTCTATTGGGTTGAGATCTGGTGACTGTGGGGGCCAGTTTAGTACAGTGAACTCATTGTCATGTTCAAGAAACCAATTTGAAATGATTTATCCTTTGTGACATGGTGCATTATCCTGCTGGAAGTAGCCATCAGAGGATGGGTACATGGTGGTCATAAAGGGATGGACATGGTCAGAAACAATGCTCAGGTAGGCCGTGGCATTAAACGATGCCCAATTGGCACTAAGGGGCCTAAAGTGTGCCAAGAAAACATCCCCCACACCATTACACCACCACCACCAGCCTGCACAGTGGTAACAAGGCATGATGGATCCATGTTCTCATTCTGTTTACGCCAAATTCTGACTCTACCATCTGAATGTCTCAACAGAAATCGAGACTCATCAGACCAGGCAACATTTTTCCAGTCTTCAACTGTCCAATTTTGGTGAGCTTGTGCAAATTGTAGCCTCTTTTTCCTATTTGTAGTGGAGATGAGTGGTACCCGGTGGGGTCTTCTGCTGTTGTAGCCCATCCGCCTCAAGGTTGTACGTGTTGTGGCTTCACAAATGCTTTGCTGCATACCTCGGTTGTAACGAGTGGTTATTTCAGTCAAAGTTGCTCTTCTATCAGCTTGAATCAGTCGGCCCATTCTCCTCTGACCTCTAGCATCAACAAGGCATTTTCGCCCACAGGACTGCCGCATACTGGATGTTTTTCCCTTTTCACACCATTCTTTGTAAACCCTAGAAATGGTTGTGCGTGAAAATCCCAGTAACTGAGCAGATTGTGAAATACTCAGACCGGCCCGTCTGGCACCAACAACCATGCCACGCTCAAAATTTCTTAAATCACCTTTCTTTCCCATTCAGACATTCAGTTTGGAGTTCAGGAGATTGTCTTGACCAGGACCACACCCCTAAATGCATTGAAGCAACTGCCATGTGATTGGTTGGTTAGATAATTGCATTAATGAGAAATTGAACAGGTGTTCCTAATAATCCTTTAGGTGAGTGTATATATGGATTTATTTGAATAAGAGGGTATACAAGAAGCTCTTGCTGAGTGTAAAATGCAGTCAACACTTCTGGCAAACCACAATACACAATACCAGATGCAATAATGTTGAACCACACTCAAATCTGCCTCCTGAACTTTCTACAGTGTGGTTCTAGACTCTACTATGAAATATTCTGAAGTGTGGATTCTGACCACATTTATTCATTTTAAGGTTTCAGGTTATTACTACAGTATTAATGCACATTTTGGATAGTATATTATTATATTATATCATCTTAGTAAATTTTAAAACACCCAATTACATCCATTGTAAACTCTAATAATGAAGTAACACATACAGATATTCACAAATACATCCACCCTCCTGCAAAATTTCCACATTGTGTTACCGCCTGAGTTTGAAATCATGAAACATTCAAATAGGACTAATCTACTCCAACCCTTTCTATGGCAACCCTAAATCAGTTCAGGTGCAAAATATAAGCTTGAAAGGTTAAAGAAATGTTGGTCTCTTTGTAATCAAAGTGGTTTAACTTGACTTCAGAGTAAATTAATCTTTTTCCTCAGTTAAATATTGCATTTCAAGCCACAACTCACACATTAATATGGCACACCAAACATAATGCCACTGTGAAGGCAACAGTTTTTTGTTTTTGAAAGAATCAGTCTGAATCAGTGTACATACATCGACAATATCCCAGTCCCTACACAAAGCTGGCCTTTGTGGGTAAGTGGCAAGAAAGCAGCCATTACTGAAAAAGACCCATCTTATATGTGGTTTGCGACAAATCATGTAAATGATACTGCAGACATGTGACAGAACGATTTGTGGTCAGATGAGACAAAAATGTAAGCTTTTGGTCTAAATTCAAAACATTACATCTGGCACAAGCCCAAAATAGCACATCACCCAGTCAATTACCATCCCAACTGTTAAGCATGGTGGTGGCAGCACCATGTCCTGGGGATGCTTCTCTTCAGTAGGGACTGGGAAGCTTGTCAGGACTAAGGAGGTTGCAAAGTACAGCCAAATCATACAGGAAAACCTACTTGAGTAGTCAAGAATGAATACTGGGTCGAAACAAAATGACAGTTCAGTGGGACAAACCCCAAAGTACAAGGCCAAAGCCACACTGGAATGGTTTTAAAAGAAGAAAGTGAATGTCCTGGAGTGGCCCAGTCAAACTTGAATCCAATAGAAAATGTATGGTGAAACTTGAAGTTTGCAGCCCATCAACGATCCCAAATGAACTTGTCAGAACTAGAGCAATTACACTACCACTTTTATTTATGCTTCAGTTTCATTTTTGGTGAGTTTCTATCAGAAGAAAATTATCCCTGTTTTTTTTAATATGGGCTTGTATTTTCTGTGATGCAATGAGGGAGGAAGGGAGAGGGAGGTGGAGAATGCAGTTTTGTCAAGTTTCTCAAGCATGTACTATACAGTATGAAAGGCCTGGATATAAATAGCTACTCCAGCTTACTGATGGAGCTCCTGCCAGTTGTGAAACAGTTTGCCAGATTCCTATCCCATGACCTGTGTACAGTATTCCTATATAAAGTAAGCAGGCAACAGGATATTTACATGTGCCAGATGGGAGTGAGCCAGCATTGTCAATTTTGCCATAGTGTTCTGTTATGCCAATCAAAAACTGAGAAGTGCTGAATACGGTTGTTGCACATTCTGATGCAACATTGCCTCCCGTGTGAATGTTCTGTTACAGGAATTCATTTTGTCATTCTGTCAGGACACAATTGAATTAGGTTTATGTATGTGATGTGACATATGTTTGCTTTAGCCTGTGAACTGTCATTCTTGTTTTTATTTTGTCAATTTATGCAAATGTACGCAAATTGCCAGGACAATTTTAAAACATTTTGTTCCAGTACAAAATGAAGTAGAAAGAGTTCCAGGAGAGGAAAAATGTAATGTTTTACTTTATTGTTTATTTTTATTTTTTATTTTTTTAACTCTAAGAAATCTGGAAAAGTGCACTGAGAAACCGTCTGAGAATTGTTATGGCTTGATAATTGACATAAGAAAAAAAAGTTAAAATATGCCACCAGTCTTAAAAGTGCAGTATTTACAGCAGGTACCCTAACTAAATTAAACTGATAACTACATAAAAACAACTGGAGAATGTAGTGCTGCTTCATGTGTGATATCTTGCATTGCTCCCACATGGGAAAGTCACAGTCCAGCACTTGTAAGTCAGAATCTGATGGCACCAAAGAGTTAAATAAAAATGCTTAGGTCATAACTCGGTGTTCCTCACTCTGTAGAATCCCTTCTGCCAAGAGACACACCTGTTTTGCAGAGTATATGCCAGGAGCTAAATGTCACATATTCTATATATTTTTAATTTATATTGCACAGCTGTGTCTTGAAGTCAATTAGCGTCTTGTGAGGCAACCCTTCAACATTTCACTGCTGTGGGTGTATCAGTGGCATAACTGAGCTGTAACTCTGAAGGACAGGGAGTCTGTTACAACAGTGGTCTTAACTCTTAACCTGTCGGATGGTGTCCTCTTCGCTTGTGTCTTTTCCAGACATGATGCATATTTATGTGATATCTGTTGGATTAACTGATGTCTCATAGGAGCAACACCCCCCCACAATATATTTAAGGACAGGTGCTAATTAATATTGTAATCCAGCAAGAGCACTTGAGCTGAATGTGGCAACCTTTCATTGTACAGCGAATTTCAAGTGTAAGGCATTGCATTTGAAGCTGCAGAGACAAAATGCAGCATTAAAGCAATGTTGAAATACGTCTGTGTTCTGAACTGGCAGTAGTACTCTGTTGTCATTGCTATTGTAGTGAATTGCTTTTAGTTAGTGGTACAGTCTATGAGCAGATTAAACTAAAACCCTTATCAGGTTCATGAGCTTTACATTGATTTCTATCAATAACTAACAACTAATAACTCAAGAGTTGTTTTTCCAGTCAGACCTGCTATTCAAATACCAGGAAAAGGTCAAGAGTATCATCTTAAATAAAAAATAAATATAATGTAACTTTAGAATATTTCATGGAAATGATAAACAGCTTGCCAATATGAAAAAAAACTCTGAGAAAATGTATAGTCATAGGTTTTATTTCACAACCCGCGCGTTTTTAGTGGAAATGTAGTTCCTTGCGGATGAAGCAGAGCAGTGTAGCGGCAATGCTTTGCAGAAATGACATGTCCAGAGGAGGTTTGCCCTATGTTAACCTTCCGCCCTCTCTTGTTTTCCTAAAACTCAAGTGAACAGCTGTGGGAAGCTGTGTCAGAAATACCAATACGTAAAACAGAAGCTGTTAATGGGAAATAAGCTCAGTAGGAAGAATTCTCCCTGGAGCCCACTCAAGCTCTTGCTGAGGTACTTTAAAAAAAATAAAACTTTCTTGTTTCAAGTGACAAGGTCCCCCTGTTGCCCTTGGGTATAGGGGTGATTAGCTTCAACAAGTGAAGCAATTCAGAAGGGGGTTATTAAGATGTCTATCAGACTCATAAAACAGCAGTGTTCCTCTGGCTGCCTAAGCTGAACATTGTCCTGGTTCAAAGTTTTATACACGCCGGATATTTCAAGTGTGATTGGCACAAAAGGCAAAAGACACGACTGGTGAACAATAGTAAGTTAACCAAAGATGAACAGCTGACGTTGTCGACTGCTCAGACTTGGCAATGGGAAATCAAGGGAACATACATTCATCATTCCATACTTATTATTTCATTCCAGTCTTAGGGTGTTTTGGGAGTCATGCCACATTTTTGTCTAATGGGAACATCTATGGGAATTTCTAAACATTTTAGTTTATTAGCTAGTTAGTACTTAAACAAGGACAGCATTGTGACAAATTAAAAATTGAACAGTTTCAGTTAAGTATTCTGCTTCCTTTGTGACTGAGTATCTGAAGAATACGTTTTGATTACTTCCACTTTGAGAAATTGTGTACCATAGGGCTGCAATGTCTTATAAATCACACTGCCTTTTAGATCTTTCTGCCATGGCACAATATGGCTAGGGCCTTTTCAAGTACTTTCTAAGTACTTCCACCATGTTGCTATTTATACAGTAGCCACATGACTTATTTGTGATGTGCCGGGGAGGGTCTGATAGGAAGACATGTCAAACATGGGCTGTGTACTCGCACATCTCATTTTACAGAAGTGAAAGGTCAGAAGGCCACAAGAATAGGGAACACATACAATTCATTTATACATATGTTTCAGTGTTTTGTTTCGTTATTTGACCTTGGATATTGAAATAATCAGGCAAGTGTACTCCTTCATACAGAAACGTGTTTTGTGAAGCAGTTGTTACTGACAATTGTATATAAATACAAGTGATATTTTTCACTTATTATGCCAGACATTACACTTAAATGTATCACCTAAGAACTCTGGTGACTTTAAAGACAAATATAGTCACTTTATTATTACAGTAATATGTGTAGTAACAGTAATTTGCATTGAGAATATGTTCTTTATAACCACACCGCAAAACAAAAAGTACAAAACGGGTGCAACTTTACCTCAGAAACCCATGTTATAATCAAGGATTCGTTCCAGTTTCTCAAAATCACAGCAAATTAACCATATTTTCTACAAGAAAAATTCTAAATAAACGCAACATTTTATATAAAATCCAAATAAATAAACTTTACAAATACAAAACTAAATATACAAAATAAATTAAATGATGTACATATCTTTTGAAAACCAATACCAACTGGACGAATCTTTCAAATCTTTCAAGTACTTCTGTCTTCATACCTAAGGGACTAGCCTTCCTGTTCTTCTGGGATTCCCAGATATAGATATTGGTATTTTTATTTTTTATAGGAAAGCACAACATAACCCAGTAGGGATTCTCTTTGACAAATGGGTCACTTTGACAAATTTGGCAAACCTGAGGTGTTCCCTAAATAATTGATGACACACAAACAAAATGATGCAAAAAGGGCTGACACAAAAGGGGGGATTACTGTATTATTATTATTATTATTTTATTTCATAATATGTTTTTTTATATTAAGTTATCTTTCAATTTCTAAGCAGTTGCCCTAGGTAGCATCTGCAACACATTGTAATTTGGCACCCACCATTATCCAAAACTACTTTATACTACAATGTACTACATATACTGTACACAACATTACATCATTTTTTTTTTTCAATCTTGTAAGATGGTCCCTTTTCCTGATTCGGTTTACTTCAAACACAGCTTTGCTGCCTGTTCAGCTTCAGTCAGTGAAGCACACTAGTCAACCAGAGGACTGAGCCATTGTATTTTAGTAGTTCTAACCCCTCTCCTGATGAGGAATACAGACATTCCTGGTTTTGCTTGAAAGCTTAGAGCAGCAAACACCTCAGCTGGCCGAGTAATAAACTCAAAAGCAAACATATGGACAATAGCTCTTTAAACTGAGAAGTGTCTCGAGTTCACAATGCTGCAGCTCTGGCTAGGAATGCCGTATGCACATCTTTTGAAAGCTCTGGGTCTCTTGTTTCAAATAAACTATGAAGCGTGACTATGTTTTGTGGTTTTTGAGATATTTCAACTTTAGTGTTCAGACTGTTGGAAATAACTTTGAAAATATAAGAAAAATAATTTTGATTTGTAAAAAATTAAGCAATCTATTTTGGTGTTTTATATGAACTTTATGTTGGTATTAGGTACTTGTTTGAAATTCCAATGACACAATTTCACGTAACGCTCTGATTTCCAGGAGTGTAACTACCATGTTGTTCGAGGATTACCTGTAAATCTGAATAATTAATTTAGAAACTTCCCACTCTTAAGAATTGAATTACTGTCAGCTCCAGCACCAGTGACGACAGGTGTCCCAATTCATTGCAAAGATGCTGTTAGTCTCCAACCCCCCCCCCAAAGAAACACTGTTAATTGACAACAAATACTCTTAAGCTTATTTACTACAAGTGCTGGCCCATTTGTTAAACCCCTTAAAGTGTGCTTCAAGGAATGTGTATTCAGCATTATGTATGGTATTACTTTCATTATCTAGGCTTTAGGTTTTCTTTCCTAATCACACAAAATATGTTATTTAAACTCTCATTCAATTGTAACACAATACTGCCGAGAGAAATATAAACCTACCTTTCAAGAAAATCTAGGATGTCCTTGTATATTTTGAGGAAAAGAAAAGAGAGGTAGGAAACATCCAAAGATTAGCATTATATTGATTTGCAGCTCTTGCTAATTGTGAAAGTTTGCAATTTCTACTTATTACAAATCCTAAAATCATTTGACGTTAGACAGTTCACCTCTTGCTGTGAACTGACACTTACAGTGAGGGAAAAAAGTATTTGATCCCCTGCTGATTTTGTACGTTTGCCCACTGACAAAGAAATGATCAGTCTGTAATTTTAATGGTAGGTGTATTTTAACAGTGAGAGACAGAATAACAACAAAAAAATCCAGAAAAACGCATTTCAAAAAAGTTATAAATTGATTTGCATGTTAATGAGGGAAATAAGTATTTGACCCCTTCGACTTAGTACTTGGTGGCAAAACCCTTGTTGGCAATCACAGAGGTCAGATGTTTCTTGTAGTTGGCCACCAGGTTTGCACACATCTCAGGAGGGATTTTGTCCCACTCCTCTTTGCAGATCCTCTCCAAGTCATTAAGGTTTCGATGCTGACGTTTGGCAACTCGAACCTTCAGCTCCCTCCACAGACTTTCTATGGGATGAAGGTCTGGAGACTGGCTAGGCCACTCCAGGACCTTAATGTGCTTCTTCTTGAGCCACTCCTTTGTTGCCTTGGCTGTGTGTTGTGGGTCATTGTCATGCTGGAATACCCATCCACGACCCATTTTCAATGCCCTGGCTGAGGGAAGGAGGTTCTCACCCAAGATTTGACGGTACATGGCCCCGTCCATCGTCCCTTTGATGTGGTGCAGTTGTCCTGTCCCCTTAGCAGAAAAACACCCCCAAAGCATAATGTTTCCACCTCCATGTTTGACGGTGGGGATGGTGTTCTTGGGGTCATTCCTCCTCCTCCAAACACGGCGAGTTGAGTTGATGCCAAAGAGCTCGATTTTGGTCTCATCTGACCACAACACTTTCACCCAGTTCTCCTCTGAATCATTCAGATGTTCAGTGGTAAACTTCAGACGGGCCTGTACATGTGCTTTCTTGAGCACGGGGACCTTGCGGGCGCTGCAGGATTTCAGTCCTTCACGGCGTAGTGTGTTACCAATTGTTTTCTTGGTGACTATGGTCCCAGCTGCCTTGAGATCATTAACAAGATCCTCCCGTGTAGTTCTGGGCTGATTCCTCACCGTTCTCATGATCATTGAAACTCCACGAAGTGAGATCTTGCATGGAGCCCCAGACTGAGGGAGACTGACAGTTATTTTGTGTTTCTTCCATTTGCGAATAATCGCACCAACTGTTGTCACCTTCTCACCAAGCTGCTTGGCGATGGTCTTGTAGCCCATTCCAGCCTTGTGTAGGTCTACAATCTTGTCCCTGACATCCTTGGACAGCTCTTTGGTCTTGGCCATGGTGGAGAGTTTGGAATCTGATTGATTGATTGCTTCTGTGGACAGGTGTCTTTTATACAGGTAACGAGCTGAGATTAGGAGCACTGCCTTTAAGAGAGTGCCCCTAATCTCAGCTCGTTACCTGTATAAAAGACACCATGTGACCCAGAAATCTTGCTGATTGATAGGGGATCAAATACTTATTTCCCTCATTAACATGCAAATCAATGTATAACTTTTTTGAAATGCGTATTTCTGGATTTTTTTGCTGTTATTCTGTCTCTCACTGTTAAAATACACCTACCATTAAAATTATAGACTGATCATTTCTTTGTCAGTGGGCAAACGTACAAAATCAGCAGGGGATCAAATACTTTTTTCCCTCACTGTACCTGAAACATTATTAGATATATTTTCTGTAGCTGATGCATAACAAAGTTTGTAGCTGAGCCCTATCCTATACAGCACATAAAACAATACATCTTTCTCTAAATACAGTATGTAGGTTTTCAAATCCTTTCTATAAATGTACTTATTGACTTTTGACACCCATATTTACAAATTCCACTTTGCTAATTTGTATATTTAAATCTGTCATACTAATTATTGTAACTCCAGTTGACTGATTTTGCATAGAAATGCTTCAGATCATTTAACATTACTGCATTTCTCAGAATACATTTGCAGTTTTAATTACAATTTACACCAGATCTTTTACAGGGGTCTTTACAGAGACCCGTTCTTGCATCTTTGGTATAACAGCACGTTGAACCTTACACATTCACAGGCATATATAATTAGTGACTTCGTAAACTTCAAAACCTAGTAATTTCTGCTGAATTATGTTGGGCAGGAAGCCAGCAGTTCAGCGATGTTTGAGATATGCAAGCTTTATCAGAAGAGCTTCCGGTGATGTCTGCTAAAAATAGAGCCCCACACAGGCAAGGAGGTGGAGAAAGTGAAACACAACTGTAAGGAACCATTGTGTATTAATTTGGGGTTATGGTTTAACTTTTTTATTATGTTGTGCTTGCAGTTAGTCTTTAAAGCTTTGGGCCTCACATTATGTGTAAAGGAAATAGTTTTTTCTTCCAGATTTGTAAAATCAGCTGATTGTCAGCTGTCTAGCCATAAAATGCAACAGCCAGCAGTGGCCTCAGTAGAACTGAAAGTGCCTCATTTATGCTTTGGTTGTGATTTGTTTTAGTGATAGTAGTGGAAAAAAAGGCTGTACTTGTAACACCACAATGAGATCTCTTCTGATAACACACTCTAGTTAAGCTTTCTGAGTGTGTAGGTTCTGTGTTTGGATGATAAAAATGAACACATCCATTTTAACCATGCGAAAACAAAGCATAAGGAAACCAAGAGGCCAAGATTGGGGATAACTGCCAACTGCAACCCTTCTTTTGTGATCAGAAGAAAGAGATAAACATTGAATGAGGCAGATGCAGTAGTTCAACAGTACTACATGAAACATCTTTCAATACTATGAAGGTTAGTCCATTATAGGCATGATATACACACACACACTGAGTAAGATAATAACAATGCATGACAGTGAATTCTGTACTTCTTTACATAAATGTTTTCTTCCAGTAAAATTATGATTCTTAAAAGAAATAGAAATAAATTCACACTTTAAAACAAATGATATTTTTAAAATGGCAAATTGGAAGTATTAAAAAAAAAAAAAATCCCCCCCAGTAAAAGGAAGTACATTTGAAAGTGGAAACCGAAGAAAATATATTTCTCAACTCGGTTCCTTTGACCTACAGCTAAATACACCAGTCTTTCACAATTAGAAGTAAATAATACAAATCTTCAGCTTAGAAAAGTTGGCCACCAGCTCCTGGTGTACTGGTTTCTTGAATGAAACAGAACTGGTCCTATAGTCAGAACATTAGATTGTGTGCTGACGTATTCCCTTAGTCCCTTATTCCCTTAATTATGTTGCCTTGTGAAGTTTACTGTCGAGCATAGTTTAGGCTGTTATCTCAGGAGATGGAGGCTGAAAAGGGAAGTCTTTTTCACTTAATATCAAATTCTGTAGACATATAATAAATAAAAATATATCCCCAGTTATAGTTTTCGATTTGAAAAGCCAAAATTGGACGTATGTAATTCGTTGTTCATGACACTGCCATTGTTCTCCCGAGTGGAGCTTCCTCTCAGATGATATCACGGGTCGGTTGTGTTTGGAGAAATCTCCAGCCTCGATAGATGAACAATGGTGAGTAATGCTCAAGTGGCTGTGCAGCAAAACTGTTTAGGTGTGCATTGTATTGCACCTGACGGCACAAATCATAAGTATAAACAAATGTGTGCATTATCATTGTTTGCCTATGGATAACAAAGCCTTTTATAACTATGCTTTTATAACTTACTTTGCTTTCCTTCACATTCCAACAATTGGCCATGCCATTTCACTACTGTGTGTTTATATATCGGATTAAACTTCCTGCCAACCTGTGATGTCACTGGAGAGTCTCGACAATATGGTGGAGAGTGTCTTGGTGAATTTAAGTCATGTTATTTTATTATTTGCGTGGTATATGCTTCTTTTTGTTGCATAATTTATTTATTATAATAACATAGCAGTTTATTTAGCTAAAATTCATCCCTTGCTTCTGTTAACCTTTAACATTGAAAGGACTACGGTGGCAATTTATTGAATTTCACCACCTTCGGTCATGGTCTGTCCTCTCCAGGCAGTGATTCGAAATGATGTTGTTGTACCAGGAAGGCCAGAGATGGAAAGTGTTGCTATACCACATTGTCTATTGTAGAGCTGGGCTGAGGTGGCACAAGAACCCACAGTCACCACCTTGGAGAAGTCGAATTGGAGAAGAGAGGGCTCTGTGGTTTCACTGCTGTAATCAAACATTACTCTAGAGTAAATCAAGAGTGTAGATATGGAGTGAGTAAAAGTTCTGTATCCCAGATGTTCATGTTTGCACGATCACTGTTGCAGAGGTTTTAAAACTTACACACAAACCACACAAGGAAGTACTTTTGTATTTTTTGGAAGAACTATCAAGGTGAATGTTGGTACTGCTGTATGTCCTTTGTTTATATTAAATTTGGATCAATTTCTTTGAAAACCTTTTCAGATTCTTTGTGTTTTTGGGTTTGCATGAACATAAGGAGCTGATACAATGTGTAGAGCAGCATGGGATTACAACTACATGACAGAAAAATTCAGTAAACAAATCTTAGTGTGTCATAAAGGAAACAATTTCCGAGAGCAAAAACTAAACAAAACAATAAACATATTACTAAGAACACCCAGAAGTCAATTGGGAAATTACATGTAGCCTACACTTTGTTTTTGCATGCAGTTATAGTTTCCAGACTTCAGTCCTTGGTTGTCTTTGCCTGAGTGCATTTCGTATGTATGAATGGGTAATAGATTATGAGTAGGAGTGTAATACATCCTTTATGTGCTGTATGATCATCAAGTGTATCATAGGTTAAAGTGCCTGGACACTGAGAAGAAAGCATGCATGTCAAAAGAAAGTGTCAAACAGAAAAGGTTGTAGTAACACAGATTTCCATTTTAGGTTCCACCCTGCAAGATTAAAAACAAACTCCTGTCTTAGATTGATTAGATACATTTGAACTTAATGTAACAGTTAACAAAATACGCTATTTTACACTGTGAGTTCAGTGCTTTGTTCCTCAGTGTCTAAACGTATGCATATTGAGTAAGAAGAAATAATAATTACTGTAGATGTAATGGGTTTAACACAGTGTTCCCCAGCTTGGTCCTGGTGGGCTATAGTGTATTCATGTTTTTGTTTTACCTAGGTCTGTGGACTCCTACTTTAAAATACATATTTGACACAAAAACTGCCATTGTTTGAATGTTGACCAGAGAGAAAACTATTTCTAATTGTTTTGCACTTTACTATAGGAGGAAATGGAGTTTCTGTGTCTTGATTTACTACTAAAATCACATTTAAATTCACGCCAGCATTGTATTTGATTATCTCTCTGTGGTTAAAGTGCTTCTGTGGAATTATCATTAACATCATCAGGCTTTGTCAATCCACTGCTGCATGACTGCCTCCCCAAGATATTTCCACTTGTAGTCTATTCTAATTACATCTTTCCTTCTTCTATGTGGTCTTTTTCTTGGTATTTCGTCATCTCTTGGGATCCATTCTGTAGCTTCCTTAGTCTACCGCTCATCTGTTTTTCTTGCAGTTTCCAGCTCATTGCCATTTTAATATCTTCACTCTGTCAATGATGTTACATATCTTTGGTTGTTTCTGATACATTTATTTTTCGTTCCCTTTATGTTATTCCAAGCATACATATTTCCATGCTTATTTGTGCTGTGTGCAGTTTCTAAGTATTTTAATTTAATTAGCATTTTATTGTGTGTATATTTATTTATTTATCTGTATTTTCAGATGCTAAAACCAATCTAATTTGCATGCTAAATTGGCCTTTGGTTGGTTTGTATTGAAGTGTATTGTCTGTTTCATAAGTATCATAATTTAATCATATTTGAATAAACATAATTTTAAAATGTTCACATGAGAACAGTCATGTATAACCTCATGTGAAATATCATAATCTAAGATAAATAAATGTGTGTATATATATATATATATATATATATATATATATATATATATATATATATATATATATATATATATATATACTGGATATAAGAAAACAGAGTTGTGACTCTGCCATTGTCTCTGTGCAGGAATGTCTCTGCTATTACTGTGTGTAGTTTTTTTTTAATGTAGTTGATTCCTTTAACAGACCATTTCAGACGAATCTTCTGTGGAAGTACATGTCAGGAAGCAAGTACCCAGGGGTGTACTTACTGTTTAATCAATGGGAGTAAGACTCAGTGAGTGTGATTCACACATACACTTTGTACACCCTGTTTATGATTTTGGCAGACTGAAGGACTGCTGCAGCTTGTGATGGAAAAAGATGAATGCTAAGGAGCTAATAAATAATAATAATGATGATAATAATAATGATAATAATTGGGTTTAGTTTGCATTTCAGGCCTCTAATCTAGCTAAATTCCCGATCGGATTCAAAGGCTGTTTTTAGGAGTTCTCTCAACCCTCAAACACTTATACTCACCTTTACTTCACAAAAATATGTGAATGGTTCTGTAGCTTTAGACCAGTGGTCCTCAAAGTAAATTGGGCATGGGCATAAATGTTATCTTACTTAGTTGTTTGATGGCATACTGACTAACAATAATGAAATAAAGTAAAAATAATAATACTATATTATAATACATATATATACTGAGTGTACAAAACATTAGGAACACCCTCCTAATATTGAGTTGCACCCCTTTTTCCCCTCAAGACAGCCTCAATTCATCAGGGCATGCACTCTACAAGGTGTTGAAAGCGAAATGTTGACTCCCCACAGTTGTGTCAAGTTGGCTGGTAGTAGCTCATCCCATCTCATCCCACAGATGCTCTATTGGTTTGAGATCTGGTGACTGGGCAGGCTACTGCAGTGAGCAGAATTCACTGTCATGTTCGTGGAACCATTCCTGGATGAACCTAGCCTTGTGGCATGGGGCATTATCCTGCTGAAAATAGACCAGGCAATGTTTTTCCAATCCTCCAGTGTCCAGTGTTTTCATTCCTAGCGGACTGCAACCGCAGTTTCGTGTATTTTGCTGAAAGAAGTGGAACTATGTTAGGTCAGCAGCAGCCATATCCCATTTTTGTGAAAGTATGATGTGTTGAGCAGAGCAGATAGAGGAGCAATGTTATTTTAAAATGACAAAACTTGAGACCTTCATTGTCTCAGGGGGAAAAACTCTTCTATGGCAAGAGAGAGATGTAATATTACTATTGATATATTATTATTATAATTATAAAATAATACTACTACTAATAATAACAATGATTATTTATAAAGCACATTTCATGCTCAATTCAGCTCAAAGTGCTTTACATACAGAATAAAAATACAAGAGAAGAGACCAAAAATGAGACCATTTGTATCGAGACAGATCATGAGACAGGGTACAAAGACACAAAAATAATGTATAGAGAGACGTGAAAGAGTTTAAAGGGACAGACAGTGATCGTATATGTTGACAAAGATACAGGCAGTAAAGTACTAACATTATAATAACATTGAGGGTAATGAGAGAGAAACCAAGGAAAACACCAAGGAATTGCTTTCACTCAATGTGATGTTCCCTAAGATTATTGTGGTGTCATTGTAGTGAAGTCCACAAGTCATATAGCGTCCATCCAGAAACAAAATGAATTGCCACCACCAGCCTGGGTACAGGATTTGAAGCAGGGCTCTGAAACGGCAGTCAGCGCAGCACAGCTTCCTGTCATTTCTCCACAGCAGAGCAATGAGGACAGAGAAGATGACTAATGGTCCCAGAAACCACAGGCAGACATAAGTGAGTCTCACCCACACTGGTGAAACAGTATTGCTGGAGATGCTCAGGACTTTGGATCGAAGTTCATCAGCGAATTTCACACACAGTTTTTTGGACATTGTGAAACTGCCTAAATTGTTCGGGAGGTGCTTCAATTCGATCAATCAGTTTTAATTTGGCACAGAGCTCTTCCTGTCTCAGATTTAAGGCAAACAATCACTTTGGCAATAATAGCCAATGTATCGATCAGGCACAGTGGCGAGAAAACTACAAAATCCCCAAGGTGGAAAAGAAAAACTATTTTACTATTTTATATGTGCCAGTGAAGATGGGAAAGGCTGTATGTGTATAATTTGCCTGAAAGTTTTCCCTAATTGAAGATACAAGTTAAATAGGCACTGCAGTACAAATCATCCAGAATATAAAGACACATACCTGATGTAGTGGAACGATCTTAAAGCTGTTTAAGTTTTCAACAATGTAGGCAGTGCAAATCTGACCACCGAAGCATAATTTGGAATCGCATGGGTACTCACAGAGAAAAAAACATGTCAAGGTAGGGAAATGGTCAAAGAAAGTTTTCCGCAATCATTTCATTTAGCCCCCCAAGGGCTCTAACCTTGATTAAAATGGTTAAAGTTTGAATACAAATGTTTAATTGTACTCAGTATATTGTGTATATTCTCTGTCAAACCGAAACATGTATTTCCTGCCAGCGCCTCTGCTCTAACACACACCTTTTAGGATCCTTATATTTTGGGACTCTAACCCAGAAGTTGTGAGACTCTTATCCACGCCTTTAGAATCCACTTGAAAACACTGTATAAAAAAATGATTGTGTTGCCTGGTTGGTCATATCGGATTCAGTTAATTTCTTAAAACATCACAGCAGTTTAAACTTTGCATGCTAGTATTTCAGTACTTTTCTTCAACATCAGCTTTCAGCTTGACAAAAGCATGGATATTGAGGATGTTGTTGGAGTTGTAGTTTGTTTAAGATACCCACATGGTGTTGGACATGCTTCTGATGAAAGCTGCAAAGTGGATGCATTTCGAGAAGCTTTCATAATAGATGTACCTGTTCACTTCAGCACCTTGAACTTTACCCAACAGGGAAAGGACAAAACCCCAATATAAATGCTTCCTGCAGTAAAAACATTTAAACCAAAATACCTTTTTAAGGATGATGTGAACAACAAAGACTTTACCATTTCCCGCAGCTGTGGAGCATGACAATTGAAAACCAGAATTTAACAGAGCAGTTTCCGACTGATGTGCACACGGAGCATAAAACCGACCTGGAGGGTAAATTTGACAGTCGCTTCACAGAGATTTTGTACTTCAAATTATCTATCACATTGCTAGATGCTGCTTTCCTACAAAATGTGAGATAAACGGTTTCTAGTCTTAAACCTTTTTATTCTGAGAAGGCAGCTATGCACTTCGAAATGATCTTTTTGCAATAGTACTGCAAATCAGTGTAGATTTTTGGCTGCAGGTACCAAGAGAGAAGTACCTGTGTTTGGAGGATTAGGACAGAAGAGAGGCCCCAAAAGCAGATGTTATTATGTGTATAAACAAATACATACATTTTAAGATGGATTGCATGTTCAAAACTAATTGTGGATATCCCACAGAGTAGGTTATTAAAACATTAACATTATCTAAGTATACATATTCATCTAATGATTCAAACCATTTATTCTCAAAGACATTTCGGTCTTCAGACATTAAAGAATCAATAAATAGGTTTCCCCCATCAGCGTTAATCAGATGTCAACATATTTTGGATAAATTTACTCTACGAGTTGCAGGTATCATTTAAATTGCCCTGTTCTGAAAGTTGAGAGCCTTCAGGAAGCATCTTGATGTAATTTGACTTAATTATAAACTAAACAAACAAATTGTCTCTTTTTGTTATCTTAACCTATCTTTTATAGTATTGCCAGTGGAAAGATAATTTACTCCAAGCTCCACTTGCTCCATGTCAAGCTCAAAATCTAATTTTTACATGCTGGTTTTGTACGTCAATTGTATATTTTTCAGTTGTGGTTATGACAAATATTCAGTTGTTATTCTGAAGGCTTAAACATTTGGGAATTTCATAAAATAATATTGTTCGAACAGCTAAGGCATTCTGGCAGTTAAAATTTGCAATGCAAAACATTGTTTTACATAAAGGTGCAGCTTTTTCATTATCTCTTTGTCTGAAATGATTGCCAAGAAATTGTTTTGCTTGGTAAACACCCCACCCCCAAAAAGAGAAAACGTTAAATTCAGTAAATTCAAAGGATTACATTTTTTTAAGCAAACTGAAATTTAGGAAGAATTTTGGAATGTAAAGTTGATTTGATACTGCTCAGTTATGTTTTTTTTTTTTTTTGAGTTATTTAAGTCACTGAATAGAAGTCACATGTAAGGTGAAATTTAACAATAGAGTTATGTTGTTATAATAGAAAGTAAAGGAAAACAATAATTAGCAATAATTCACCAAAGCCAGAATTGCACAGTATATTCAGTAAAGCATTTTTTATTTATTTGAATACTGTCAGGTCACTGGCAGAGTTATGAAATACTGCCCATGCTCATCCTAAAGTCACCATTGCAAAACAAACAAACACTCACAAAACTCTGTTACCTGTAATTTACAAAAGTAGCTATTTATATATAAAAATACATTGTATGACCGCAATAGGCAGACATAGAAGTAGCTGACATATGAGTGATAAAGGGAGAGGAAAAAATACAGAAATAACCAAAATGAGCGAAACAAAAAAACTATGATATTTGAATACCATTGTGTTTCTTATGCAATAGCTCTACTGCTTTTCAACTGTGGTTTATCCTTTTCCTTAGGAAAATAGAATTAGTTAATGATTAATTTTAGGTGTCAAAGTGGCATTATGTTTTTGGAACATTTCATTATTATATTGTAATTAAGCAAGTTAGAACATTTTTACATAGTCTTAAACCTTTATGAAGCTCACTCTTTTTAATTAAGAGTTCCTGGACAATTTGCCTTCCATAATATTAATGATAATAAAAACTGCATTATTTTACTTATGTTCCCAATGTCTTACTATGACAGAAGCTGACAGGGTGCATTTGTTTTAGCTGAAGTTGAAGCAGTTCTTTGAATCCAAATTATATGCAAATTGGGTGTTAAAATGAAATAGATAATGTAAGTGATTTTATTGTCAAGTTAACATTCCCTGCAAGCTGTTGTTTCTAAGTTTGTAAGTTTAATGTAAATCATTTATTTACCCATTTTACTATTTATAGGCCTTCCCGTGATAGCACACAAAACTATACATAAACTACTACAAAACTACCAACTATTGTTTACACTTGTAGTTCAATTTACTTTTAACAAGTAGGAATTATATAATTATATATAAAAAGTTATTTTCCCCTTACAAGCAACAAGTGACCTCTGCATTTATATATTTATACCAAGTGTACAAATATTTATTGGAGCAACTGTTTATATCATTTGAAATGTAGAGTCTATGGGGTCTAATGTTTTCACTATATTATTCTTATTGTACTCAGGTGAAATAAATATATTGAATGAAGTTATAAATCACTTTTGCTAAATTAAAATGAGTGAAGTGAAGGCAGCAACATTATTTTTCTATAGTTAAAAATTGAAATCATGACCTGTTTCTGAGTTTCAGATATTTGAGAGGAGGATTATTTTTAGGTTTGTGTCGATAAGAGCATCAATTTATTTAGTCCTTAGGTAGTCTTCACTGGACAATCCTAGGGAGCAATGTTTTTTTTCATATTTGATCGTACACTGCTTGAGTTTCTTGAAAAGCGCTTTATAAATAAAATGTATTATTATTAGAAGATAAACCGTTCATAGTTCTGCATTTGTGGTATGGCTTCTTTGTGGATTTGGATGCCTCTTCCACTTGTCCAAGCCATAATTTCCTCAGCCAAGCATGATCAAGCTAAATCTAAATACATTATTACACACCATCCATCAAAGTCTTATTAGGGTTTGGCCAAAGTTCCTGCATTGGTGTTGTAAATGAAATTTCGGCACCATAATCTTGCCCACAGCAGGTATACATACGGGGCTCAGACACTACATTCCCACAATTCATTGCTTCCCATTCCTTCAATTTCTCCAGACCATCTTTGCAGCAAACGTCCTGGCACATCCACACCAGGCCATCGTTCCCTCTGCCAAAAGAGTTCAAGTCAAATCTAAATCTTACACCCCGTCCATGAAAGTCTTTCGGCCAAAGCTCCTGAACTGATATTTAGTGCTATAGATAGCTACCTGATTGGAGTGATGCTTTTTCTATTTGCTTTTCCCTCTGGGATAACATTTTGGTGTTGAGAATGGAACAGGTGCTGTGTTCTCTGTCACAATTTCCTCTTAGCCCAGGGCCATTTCTTAGTCCCAGTCCGTCCCTGCAACCAGCTGGATTGTGTTGCGAGAGCTTGTGATTGGCATATATTATTCATTGGACATTAAAAATATAAGAGGATGCTAACGAATAATCATTTTAATAGTCTAGTGCCTATGACTAAAATACAGTGAAAAGGAATTTTGAGCAAGGTTAGCTTCCTTTTTTATGTTTCATGTAACCTAATACTGATTATTAAAAAATATTTGAAAGCTATTCAAGTCTCAAGTTATTGCCCTTTGCACTATAGCCAGAGATATTTAGTAAAACAGTGAAGATGGCATTTGTTCTTTTGAAAATTACAACAACAGAGGAGATTCATTCACAGCAGAGATTGTTTGTGCAATAAACAATCACACATTCAAACAACAATGAAAATAAACGGCGATCGCAGTGCATTCCAACATTTGCATCACTCGATCACGACAATCGCCTATGCTGGTTTGTACGAATTGTGTGTGCGTGTGTATGTGTGTGTGTTCGCCAGGTAAATAGTGACCTTCTTATTCCAATACCATCTACAGAAAGTATGTTGTCTTGCCAATTACAGGCTCTCTCAAAATAATCAAATTGCTTGTATTGTCCAGGCCCAGTGGAATGAACCCCTTTACTCTGTGAAACTGTTTTATCTCAGTATGCTTTACAACTAGGTTAAAGCTGGGAAATAACTATGTGAGCTTTGTTATTTAGTGCTGCTCTCTATTCTCTAGTGCTCCTGCTACAGAAATTACAGAAATCTGAAAATCAGACAAAGAGACGAGTGATTGTCAGATTGTTTCAGATTACAGATTGATATCTTATTCTGACGCATAAAACCGTATGGGACCGTTAGAACTGTGGAACCTTCCCTGCTTTACCACTCTAGGTTTTGTACAGTTTTACAGTATTGGTGTGTTTATAGATTGATTTCTGATTTTTAATAAAATATAAATAAATATATACTGTACATGCTAGCATACACACACTAATGAATCCAAAACAGTCCAAAACATCAGACTTTTTAACATGTATGTTTACCATAAATTAATCTGATCATAATTGGTAGGAATATTAAAACTACAATAATAGAATCATAGAAAATAGTCTGCAGAATTGTTCTTTATTCCTGATCAGAACAGTGAATATCTTTTTAGTATATTTGTCACTGTGATACATATGTAGGGGCTATTTGAGCTATTTTAGTTTCTGGCTTGTTCAATGTCTGAGTACATTAATCACTGTGTATTTTTTGCACCAATTATCACGTGTGAGTTGAATCATTCTTCAGTGAAGTCTAGACATTTATTACACCACCACACTGTTCATTCAGACTGCACTAAACTACTTCCTCCTGGCAATTTACTTCCTTTGGCATAACCAAATGTTTATATATTAATCTCGTACTAAATAACTATGGTTCATTTTGTAGTAACTTTTAGGTATTTACATTAAAATGTGCTTTACTGAGAAGCCTCAAAACACAATGGACAATACACAGCAGAGACAAATAAATAAAAAGCTGAACAGGAGGACAACCCCCAATCTGGATCCAAGCACAACCAATCAGATACTCCCTCCTGTACACACACTGTCATTTATACCATGTATCAGCTTCCTTTCCTCTGCCTCAGTAGCTTTGCTTCCAACCGTGCTCCCTTCTTGCATAAAACATTAAGAACAACATTCCTCCAGCTCCCCAGTCTCTGCCTTTGCAGCAGCTTTTTGGGTTTATACATCATGTTTCCGATGGCCTCGTCCTCATGGCCAGGCTGCTGTTTCCTCATAAGCAGGTTAAGGCCAAATAAACATCATTACTTCAAATACTATCTTTCACCTGCTTCTATAGGGGATCGCCCGAACTCCTGAAATCCTATAATCTATATAAACTATAACCATATTTGTAGTGGAAAACCCTTGAGGAAAATCAGAAATTGGATGGTTGCATTGAATTACGGTAATGGAAATATTGTATCTATACGTATCATCTGGAGGAAGCAAAAGTTCCCCCACCTTTTCTGTGCGTTACAGCAGACTGGAGATGTGTTAACCCCAACATATGCAGCTGTAGTCTATGTCGTGTTTCAAAAGATTCCCCTGCATAAGCTCTGAAGAACAATTATGTCATCAGTGGAGTGCCCCCATTGGTGTGAAAGACCCTTGGTATTGCCACCTTGTGAGAGTGGGTTACTGTTTTGTGTTTTGCTCTGAGTTCCCCTTATGTGCTCCTACACTATGCTTGAGGTTTCGACTGAGTTTATTACTCTCAGGACATTATGATCCACGCCTATCTGTTGTTCTGTCTCCATTTTGTAATTGTGAAGGCAGAATAAACTGAAAGAGTGGCAGGTATAAATTAAATACAATTTTTTATTGCTTTTCTAAAATTATAAGTGTGTAACATTTTTTGTTTTCATTATTTAAAGAAACTTACTGTGTGTGTACTTTTTCATATATGCTAAGTAATCGTAATATGATAAGGCTCTCGAATCTTCAGCACTTGTCATTGAGTGATTTATCTCCCTATAAATCTGTTAATTCATGTCTGGTTATAAATAACATGTGAGAAGTAAGTTAATTCAAGTATTTACTATATTCAATTTAAGCAAGAATTTAGACATGGATTGCTGGAGATCAAAATCTGCCAGAAGATCAATGTGTAATTGTAATTAATTAATGGCAGGGTCACAGTATTAAACTCAGGATCAGACTCTTTTTTTTTTAGTGGTGCTTTATCAGCAAAGAGATCATTACAACTGTGTTATGAAAACAATCTCACCTCGGCCCCCGTCTACACTTGTCTCATCTCGTTCCAACTGCCTTTGACTGCTTGGAAAAGCTTATTGACAGGTTTTGTGTCATTTTTTTGTTGCAGGAAAATCATGAGACGATGACCTTTCAACTCAGCCAGCCCTGTGGAATGTCTGCTATACAGGATTGTCTGAAGCTGAGAAGTTATTTGGGGGAAATGAGTCCGACCGAGGAAATGGACCAAGGTGTAGCAACAAGGTAAACTGAAAACCAAGATTTTTTTCCAGCCACGATAATATGCTTAAATGTAAAATATACATGCATAAAATCAAATATGTTTTGTACATGGTGGTTAAGTAAGCTGTGAGAAGAATCAATTTTTTTTATTTAGTATTGTGTTTATATTATTATTTCTCAAGCAGGGTTTTTGATTGACTAAGGAAAGTAGAACTATGTACTACATTTACATTTGGGAGTGAAAATAAACACCCCCAGAAGAGTTTTAAGAGGTTATGTGTCTAAACTAGAAAGAACACCTTGAATCTGCTACTAAAAGGAAATGCGGGACTGGCTAGAGGATCCAGCAAATGCACACACAAACAAGAAAAACGTGAATACTTCTAGGCAAGTATGAGCTACAGTCAGCCATATGTTGGAGTCTGATAGAGATCTTTATCAAAGGATGGATTCGATTACACAACGAGGGATGACATGTCTTATCAAAGGGGATGGAGGTCTGATCTGCAAGGTGGTATTTCGTCCTGAGGGATACAATTTCCCTAATGGAGAGGGTGTTATCTCTTTCTTAGTATAACAAGGGTTTGGAGAATGCGGGGTGAATGAAAAGAAGAAAAAAGGTACTGCAATAAAGAACACACAGTTTACAAGCACCATAATATCAAGTTACCACTTCCCCCTTTCTTATGTTGGGTGGTTCCATGGTGTTTGCTGATGCAGAGAAAGGGGCTGTGTTCCTCCCAAAAGGGGACTACTTTAGTTCAGTGTCTGAAGCATAATGGATAAAGATGCTAAATACATTTTTTTATATTGATTTAGCTCTAAGTTCATATGTATGATAGATACCATTTTGTTGGAATCTATCAACACATCTAGGTAAAGAAACTAAAATAATTTCTCCATTTGTTTTTCTCAAGTACTGTAAGAAGGTCTTAAGAAAAGTAATTTAAATTTACTGTACCATTTCTTAAATAAATCTCATTTGCTTTGCAATGTGCATCACAGGTTGCACAGTCATCACCCGACTTACGTTGTCTCGTCTTGCGTCGTTCCGGACTTACTTTTAAATTAATTAACTGTTTACTGTTTCCTCCTGAATTTTCACTATGGCTTTGAATAGCTTCAACATCTGACTGGACCTACGTCGCAAGTCTTGTAACCACTTACGCTGTAACTTCGTGTGGCTCATATTGCTCTAGCAAACTAATTGTTGTTACATAACTGCCAGCTATACAGAGCTGTGGACGGAAGCCACCTTTGTGTTTTGGCACCGGTAAACGGTTGTCAGGATTATATTAAATAACATGGAGGTGAAACATCTGTCATACTACCAGGGAAATAAATTTGGGTCATGTTTCTACTAAAGTTACATATAAATATATTTATAATAATGCATCTCAATTAGCTTAGACTAAGGAATTAAGCTTATGTATTGAAAGTTACGCTATATATCTCACATTGGGCAAATTAATGTTGTATACATTAGGCTTGTTATAATTTTTACATTTACAATGACATGTTTATCAAACAAACTTTAATTGAAGCACAGCCAATGAAGCAAATATAAAATCAAAGCCATAAATGTTCATGCAAACGTTTGACTGGTGGTACCATCCACGAACAAGTAGACAATAGAACAGTAGCAGAGACAACTACTTGATCATAGAGTGAAGTAAGACACTGCCACTTCAGTCCCAGCATTGTTCTGCCATTTGGCACTATTATTGGGGATTGCTGTCACAGTCTGGGAGTAGTGCAGCTTGGATTGTTCCATTTCTAAACCTTCTTCATGTGCACAGACAGCACACATTTCAGAAGCTCCCCAATGAGAACTTCTATGGTAATGAACTAATTGTAACATAGTATTCAGCTTGGTAAACTGAAAAAGCTTCCATGGGCATTTTATTTATGCGATTAAAATGACTGAGAAGTACTTGGTCTGACTAGGTGATGCATAAATCTAATGTAATATCTGATGAACTGCATTTAATGCCAGTTATGCGGTCCATAACAATTAAAATGAAACCATTTTCAGTGCAATACTGGAAATAAAATCCCCATTTCTTTTAAATATTTTACATCATGATAAGGTGTGACACCATTTCCTGTCAAAGAATTAAAGATAAACAGCTGCTCATATCCGTTCTGATGATAAATAAAGTGTTCATGAAAATAAATGATGTTAGCACCCTCTCTCTGCTTTAACAGATAAGGAAAATTAGGGGGGGTTCCCCTGCATCAATATCTATAACCAAGGAAATTAATCTGATATGTAAAAGGACTTTACATTGGAAACCAACATTTTACACAGCCTACACCTTGCAATACCCAATAGGTGACTCACTTGACCTTTTTGTAAAGCAGATAACAACACATAATATATCTGATCTCTTCTTATGATGAACAAGTCATGTTTACCAATCTTTTTTTCAAAAAGGAAAACCAAATTCCTCATATTATTAGATAATAAAGGAGACTGGCCAGAGAACTCTTACGTAAGCATTTTGAAAGATATGTGTCACACTTTACAGTTTCACTGTATTATACAATTAATTACTGATTTCATTATTGCCATCTGTGAAGTATTTGAAGTTATTTGAAGGGTAGAAATTATGAATAGGTAATTTATTCCTGTGTAAAACCTAAAACATGTATTTGAATTATCTACAGAAAGTTTAATACACAATTGTACCAGCCCTGACACTTATTTCCTTTTGTTTTTTCACATTTGTTTTCAAACTCATTTAGAAACCAAAACCAATTCAACTTCTGAATTCAAGAAATGTAGGCCCTATATATGTATAGATGGATAGATAGATTTATATAGCTATATTTAGTTAAATGTGTTTCTAAGGTTAATTGTGCAGTTACCACTAGAATACTGTATTAAATAACTAATATAGAACATCTGTTTTATTGGAATGGAATGGATCGGGATTACAGTGTTTGCTATGTAAGAGATAATCTGTTAAGTCTTAAATTACAAATGCCCATGCTTTCCAACAACACTTAGGCCTAATAGTTAATGAAATTCAGTGTAAAATGTATTTCTGCTAAGTGCTCAAGTTAGATTTGTAGCCTGCGGGAAAGCATATCGGAAAGTTATTCTTTGTTAAAGTCTAATGTGGTTTACTTCCCCGTTACTGTTTCTCCCTCTGGTATGGGCTGTCTCTGACATTTGTTTTTTCCCAGAATAACAAGTTAGCTCAGAAGATTAACGGTCATATGAACGTAAATCAACAGATTATTCCATACAATACACAGGATTCACTGGAAGAAAGCGGTGGAGGTATAGGAAAACACAGTTGATATAAAATACTCCTTTAACGAGTTTAGAAGGATAGTACAGGGAAGTATAATTGAGCGCAAACATTTTTTAGGTCTGTCTAAAAGAGGTTTCATTGACTAACTGATTGGCATGAGAATTCAAGGAATGTGGAAACAGTCAATTGGTTGCTAAGGGCAGCTAACCACGTAGAAAAGGGACATAAGCTTTTTTTGTTCATGCTCTTTTGGATGCAGGCTATAAAACCGCTGAACTGAGGGAAAACCTTGTCTACCGCAAAGAAGGGAATAACTCTTTCTGCATGTTAGAAGAAAATAAATAAATGCAAGTGAAGTGAAGTTTGCAGGAGCTGCCCCACTAACCTATGTTGAGAAAATGTTACGTACGTGTTTTTTGATTACGGTTTTATGATTGATCAAAATAAATACATTCATATACATTATTATGGAAATGTTGTGCTTGTTAAATTTGTTGTTAATGTTGTTTATTATGTAAGATACTAGACTTATTTACTGCCTCAACCCTAAAATGAAAGTCATATTCATTTACAAAAGACAAAATACTAATTTGACCACCTTTCATGTTGAAACGATGTGGACACACAGGGGGATTTTGGGCACAGCAGAGACTGAACAGGTTGTTACTCACATTTCCTCTGGGGCCAAGGGACACCCCCTGCCCCATCCCCACCCAAGAGCACAGGGTTAGTATACACACTATCAGCATTTGAATGTTTCCGACCAAAGTTGATGTTTGCAGCCCATTTTATAGGAACACTTTGATATTTTTAGAGAATTCGAAGGAAACTGAATCTGTATATGGTCTAATTTGTATTATTAGCACAGTCATGCAGCATTAAATGTTTGCCATAGTCTTAAATATAAATGTGCGTGTTTATATCATTTGTTTATTTTTAACCGCATCTTCTAAACCAACTAAGCCTGAATCCTTATACTCATGCAAAGCTAATTCCTAAGGAGCACAGAGTAATATGGTACTGTTTTCAAATGCTATTCACTCTTCTCAACAGCCTGTCTGTATGAGGCAAGGTTTAAAGAAAATCCCACAGATTCTTGAAAAGCAAACGTTAACATTTTCTGCAGGAAGCTGATTAGCTGACGAATTTCATCTTTTGTGTTTTGTCTTTTTCCCCATTACAATACCTAGTAATAGCAGGGGTTACTCCATAAAGTTACTCCATAACGTTTTGGTCTAGTACAGTGATGCAGTGGTTAGCGCTGTTGCTTCCTAGCTCCTGGGACCTAGGTTCAATTCCAGTCTTGGGTGTCCTCCTGTGTGGAGTTTGCATGTTCTCCACTGTGGGTTTTCACTGTATGCTTTCATCCCAAAGACATGTTGGATCTCTAAAATGCCTCAGAGGACCATGGTGTTCATTTCTGGATTCGTACCCCTGCCAGTTTGTTTTCCATATACAAAGGAGAAGTGTATTAGTTTAATTGTAATTCTAAATGATTCACATACAAAATCCAGACACTGATATTTTTATACTAATCTTTAGCAACACATGCAGCAATCTCCAATGGCTCACTGGATGACATTAAGAAATTTTAGGGATGTGGGGGTGAAATTTAGAATTGTTAGGCAACAGATTCTTCCTCTGTTCTGGGATGTGTCAGTACATGGTATCAAGGGATGGACAGTAGCATATGCTTTATATTTAGAAAAGAAGGAAGTAATATTGACCCCTGTGCAGAAGCTAAACTGTGAGTGTTGACATGCAAGAAGCTGTAAGAACAAAAAGCAGAACATCTATTTAATATAATATGTACTTTTGTTACCATTAAGGTTTTCAACAATAAATAACTATAGGAGACATTTGTTTTTGCTAAAGATGTTTTGTGGATGATAGAATATAGATTTCTAAAATAAATAATACATAAAACAAACCAGGAAGCATTTTCAGTATCTGATCAAAATCCTGTTTAAATCGTTCCCATTACTGGGTGAACGTAATGAGATTCAGAGATAAAGGTAGTAAACTGTGTACAATGGGAGGCTTTGGAAAGTTCACACCACTTTCCCTCTCTCTGTTATGAGTACAGCCATTGTACAGCATTTGATAGAAGACCACAGATTTCCATTGGGATTACCTACCTAAGCAGATACACTCAATGATAGAAACAGACAGGGATATATATATATATATATATATATATATATATATATATATATATATATATATATATATATATATATATATATGTCTATATATAAACTGTGCTTAAAAGATCTGGGTAGTTGTAAAGTTGTAAAGTGTTGTAAATCGTTACTTTTCACACCTATTGACAGTGTTCTTCCTTTGTCTTTTTGGAATTTGCATATTTAACAAACCACACAGGCAAAAACAGACAGCTAGTCTGAACGCTCACGGTTCTCTTAGGAATTCAGTGGAAATGGATGATACTCAAATATGTAAACCTAAGAATCCCAGACATTTAAAAGACAGTTATATTTGTATTGCTTTTTTAATGTTAATAAAGTTTTATGTGTATAACCGTCTAGCTTTTAACTTTGTACATGACTTTGTAAATTGGCTTTGTCCTTTTAGCACGGTTTGAATTTCAGTTAATTGGTCCATCTATGCTAGGAAGCAGAAAGTGCACTTGAAATTCTGAATATTGCTCTTTTAGGTGATCCTGTGTGTAGGGTTTTTCGCAGTCAAGACTTTTCTCCATAATATAATCCACATTTATTTTATTTATTTATTTATTTATTTATTTATTTATTTATATTGCTTCCCTAAAATGTAGGAGGCAATATAACAATTGCTTCATCAGTTTATTTGAATTTAAATAAAATGTCTTCTAGCTCTAGATGCACACAATTTGAAATTTGAAATATGAACATCTCATTCTTATTTTAAACATACCTGTAAACTAGCAGTTTGTATGATTGAGTATTTGGTTGAAAAACTAAATGCAATGTATGTTTATATGCTATACTCCAAACAATTATTTTAACATTTATCACTTCACAACATACATTTAAAATAGAAAAAAAAGCCATTTTACCCATCGTGCTCGTTTGGTGTTCATTAATATCTGAGTGATCCAAGGATCCTATCCAGTCTATTTTTGAATTTTCCCAAACTTTCAGCTTCAACCACATCACTGGGGAGTTTGTTCAGATTGTGACGACTCTCTGTGTGAAGAAGTGTCTCCCGTTTTTCATTTTGAATGCCTTGTAGCCCAAGGCTACCACATACAATATTAATATATAGACTAGATTATAATACTACCACTATTGTGTGTTTGTTTGTGTGTTACAAAATGTGAATAACATTGTAACTAAAAACTAAACAAGCAGTATGTGGTAGTTAGAGAATTATGGTTCTTGCTGGAATATTCATGGCAATACAGACGTGCACAAATTTGTTGGTACCCCTACACAAAAAACGAAGAATGCACAATGGGTCTTCTTCTATGGAGGCCACTTTCGCTCAAAAAGCGATGGATGGTGCGATCAGAAATTGACGTACCTTCAGCTTGTATCTCTTTGGCAGTTATCCTTGGTTCTTTTTCTGCCATTCACACTATCCTTCTGATTGTCCTCTTGTGGCCGCCCAGGGAGGTTGACTACAGTTCCATGGACCTTCTTAATAATATTTGTCTGTTGTCACAGGAACATCAAGCTGCTTGGAGATGGTCTTGTAGCCTTTACCTTTACCATGATTGTCTATTATTTTCTTTCTGATCTCCTCAGACAACTCTCTCCTTTGCTTTCTTTGGTCCATGTTCAGTTTGGTGCACACAATGATACCATTCGGCACAATGACTACTTTCCTCCATTTAAAGAGGTTGAATGACTGATTACAAGATTGGAGACATGAGTGATACTAATTCAAGAAACAAATTAGTTTGGAATATCATTATACTCCAACTGTTTTTGATCTTTTCTAAGGGGTACCAACAAATGTGTCCAGGCCATTTTAGAATATCTTTGTAGAATGAGCAATAATTAATCTCTTTTCACAGCTTTGCTTTATTCTATGTCATACCAAAGGCATGCAAGTATACATGATGCAATTGCTTTTAATTTAATCATTTTTCAGGAGGAATGAAGCATTATTTCAATGAGCTGTAAGGTTACCAACAAATTTGAGCACATCTGTACATGCAACTCACAGTATTGAGTCTTTATTTCCTATAGTAGCCGGTCATTAACACTTCCCTTCCCAATTATCACTATGAGTTGATAAATTGAGATAAGTGTGATAAGTCTGATCTGTATAGTAACACATTTACTTTTACATGTAAACCCAGACAATGCCTGTGGTAAATATGTCACAGGCTAATGCCTATATATTTATATTAATAATAAACAAATACTAAATCTTTTGTTGGAGTCATAACTAAACCAACTATAATAGTTTAAACAGACAGCTAAGCCATTTATTGACAAACCAGTATATTCACACATACCAATATGTTTCTCGTTTCTCTAAACACTATAACATTGTTTTCTTTGTCTTCCAGCTCCACAGGAAAATGGACTGTCCTATAAACCTGTGTCAACTTCCCAGCAGGAACATTTGCATCTTAATTCCTTGTCAATAAGCTGTATTATCCAGATGAATTCCTAAGTAAGTACTTGTCCAGCTGAACAGACTACAGTTGATTTAACCCTTTGTTTCTATCTACTGTCTTTTATCTAAACCTTGTATTTTATGGCGTCCTATCATATGTACAATCCTTCTGCTACCATATCCATCTATTACAATATTTATGTTATAGTCTCATGGTAGCAGTCTTGTTAAAACATTGATTTTATATATGTATTAATGCCTCTGTACCTTGATAATTATATAGAGGTCACCAATTCATGTTATTTCTGGGTATTGTAATAAGTTACTTTTTTCTTCTACTTAACTCTGTCAATGACTTGTCATGACAGGGTATTGTTTTTCTAGTGTATTTGAATCATAATATGAAAAAGTTAAAAATAAAGCCTATACAATCACTGTTAGAATCTCTCAACAAACATTTTTCTTGCAGTTTTCACTTGGAAAATTTGTCTTAGGTATAAGTGTAATAAATTACCAAAACATTTTTGTTTAGTCAGTGTGAAACCCTTGTCTTTCACAAGTCTTAAATTGTGAAAGTCCTTTTAACAGTCAGTTGGTGTTTTTCTTCTAAGAAGGTATGAGATGAAAAATACATTAATTACTGAATAAAACATCATATCTATTTATTTCTCTTTAGGGACAGCACACCATTGTTTTTGGTTTCTACGCACACAAAACATTTCTTCTGATTGCAAAATAATTTGGAAATGATGGATTAGAACATAACTGTGTTCAAAAGTCCTCCTATAAACGTAAAACTGTGTGTGAGAGGTGGTGACTATTTTTAACTTTCATTACTATACAAACAAACACATGGGTACATATGGCATTGTTACAAAACATGTTGGGCTCAACACCCTTCCTCTCAATTGTCAAGAACCTCAAGACCACAAGTTATTTTGTTCAGTCAATTATTTTGAAGGCAAGACCCCTTTTAAATAATATTTTCTGTTATAGGGAGCTTCCCCATCAGTCTGTGGCTGCAGAACAGTTATTCAAATATCTTCACAGAACTTCTCTTCTGCAGTCTAGTTTTACACTTCTTTGAGGGGGAATTCCATCAGTGAACAATCAGTATTAGTAACTGAGAAACTGAAGTTCCAGCCTGGTTTGAAAAACTCCTCCTCTGAGCAGCTGCCTCTCTTCCTCGAAACCATTGGACCTGATCAAAAAATTGAGTCATGGACTTTTTCAATTAGAACAACTAGCAATTGTCTTTTAAAAGTCTTTTTAAACCTAGAAACTCTTTACAGTAGAGGTGTCCCTCGTGTGGTTATGCGGTTTTCACAGAAATGCTAGTAAGAAAATGCAGAACATTAACTAGAGAAGCTGCCCTCAAGCAGTAGTGCTTTACTTGTCTGAGAGCCAGTTCTCATTCATATCCTTTGTCTCAATTCCAATTGGCTTGTTAAGCCTGGCCTGCAGTTGCAATACTACTGTGAAACAGCAGAACATAAGCACTTCTACGGATAATCTGTATCTTAAAGAAACTGGGTTACATTCAGATTCTTCAACACATATAGCCCATAGCAGACAAATGTTCCTTATTATAATATATGCCTATCTGTGGACCCTGAAGTACATGTTTAATTGTAGATCCCCACAGATACAATTCGAAATCCATGATTCACAAAAATCAGTCAGTACTACTCAAGAAATAACTGGGAAAGATTTGGAAGGTGTTTTAAGTAATCCCCATTACAAGATTATACTTAAATAAATTTACACAAACAGTTCAAATAGATTATAGGGGACCAACTACATCTATATTTATTTGTTTGTATTTATTACACCCTTGTCAGAAGAACCCCTGAATAAAGTTTCTGTTGTCCCTTATATTTTCTCAGGTGTCTAACCTGCTTCTACTGTATATCAGTCACACAATATATAGGATCAAATCAAATTGATTAATTAGTAGTAGTATTTTTTTCGTTATCTCTCGAGGAGCAAGATTTAAAAAAAAATTCTTAGTTCTTGGTGCTATTGATTGCACACATGTGCTATGATATGGCGTAGTAAAATTTCCATACATTGGGTATTTAAATTGATCCATTTTTATTTAGTATAGCACGCTTTGCAGTGTAGCCAGAGTTTGAAAATGAACAGACAAATAAACAAATGAACTATTAGACACAGAGGGGAGAAAATCAAAAACTCCTATAGGATGGCTAATTGCTATAAGAGAAAATAAATCTCTGGGGGTCCACGGCTTAAGGCCTAGGCCTAATGGTTGCCTCCCCTCCAGGCAGAATGAATGTATTAAGATCATTTTAAAATATGTTCAAAAGCTTTGAGAATTGTGATCTTTGAGAATTGCCATTGATCTTTTTAAAAATGTTTTTTTCCTTCCTAATTCAGCAATTCACAGAAATATTTGTGACAAATGTGAGAAATAAGAGCCTTTATATTTCAAAAGCATTATTAAAACAATCAAAAGGATACAAACCTATTTTAAAGACTGACTGCGTTGCCCTTGTGAAAAACACATCTTTTGTAAAGTGACTTCACTTTGTATCTTTTTTATTTTCAGTACCCTTAGATTTTGCAGATCTGCTATAACACATTAATGTCAACACATTACTAACTAAGAAAGTGTACCCAGAAGTGTAAATGTACATAACTCTATTATCCACATTTTTGTGTATCTACTATAAGTTGCCTATTAAATGCAGCACAGTTAACAGTAAGAGTGGAGTAAAGGAAATGTTTTCTGGCATTTGTAGCTAATCATTTTGAGTTATTTTCCCCCAGCTAAATTTGAACTTGTACTACCTTTCTTGTGAATGGTTGTTGAAAGAGTGGGGAAATTGTAGAGAAATTATTTTTTGGGGCAGGAAATCCCTACTGTACTATATGTGAAATCAGAAGGTATTGAGTTATACGTTGTCAGAGAAAAAGCAGTTCCAGAAATAGACAAAAGTTGTGGTAATTGAAGTTGTGGGTTCATATGGGGGAGGAGGGGAGTGAGAATGACTAATTGTAGGTGTATAGGTTAGGAAATTAATTTGAAGTTCCTCTCATATGTATAGACCACAAATAGATTAATTTGTCAACTAATGGTAAGTGGAAAGTGCAAGATTATAACTGCTTCCAGATTTTGAATCCTGCTGAAATAATACCAATGGTACAGTGGATTTTACCTACTGATTGATTTTTCTTAATTGGTCTGTGTCGGTTCCCACTACAGTGGTGGAGCATTGGGCAGGGAATAATAATTATGCACCAAGCACATACACACAATAAATATTCATTTTATTGGATGAGGCAAACAAATAAACTAAATTAACAAACTGAAAAATCGCGCACGGCAGTTTCTCAATGTTACTCAAAAATGTACTTACAACCCTCTTAAAGAGCCTCCCTAACATTCTCTCTATATATATATATATATATATATATATATATATAGAATGAGAGAGAGAGAGAGAGAGAGAGAGAGAGAGAGAGAGAGAGAGAGAGAGAGAGAGAGAGAGAGAGAGAGAGAGATTTTATTAAGCATATACATCTTATTCTGAGACTAGGGGCCGGATTAAATTAAAACTTTGACCCATCCGCTAATAGAAAACTACAGAACTGTACTCAGTTGCGGATTCATTTTCAGTAAGATGCCACTTTATTCTAATCAGAAATGTAACCGCTATGATGTACAGGTTTGTAGTTTGCTATTAGCGGGTGGGTCAAAGTTTTAATTTAATCCTGCCCTAGATGTTGAATTATTAACAATATGGAGAAATGTAAATATGTATAAACCAATGGGGTGCAGACTCATGTCCAAATAAGCCATGCAGCCAATTATCCTTTGATCATTGTGGACATTTTAATATGTAATGCTGCCCTTATTTTTAATGGTATATGTAATTACACAATTAAACTACATTAGTAACTATACTTGTAACTAAGTTACAACCCCCCTTGTAAAACAAGTAAGTATGTGGCTTCCAGATGTGGAGAGGCAGGAAAGAGAGTCAGGGAGACAGAGTGACATTTGCTGGAGGTAGGCATTTGTAGTGACCACTCCCATGACTACTGTCTGTGAAAAGTTAGTTTCTCACCTTCAATCTTTTGAAAGTTTAGCATCACAAGTTCATCGTGCATTAATGCTGAGATCCATTTGCTCTGTATTGCAAACATTGTTTTATTTTATCGGGTCCTTTGTTACAGTTAGATTTAGATTTTTTGGTTAATTAGCAACGTATTCATTGGAATTAGCACAGACCTGTGCTTAAAAAGCCTTGAAGGGCCCACACTTGACTACACCTACTGGTAGTTATGACTCAGCTAATTGGAAAAGAAAGGATTGCCTTGGGATTTTTTGAGCAGCACCATGGAACATTTTTATATCAGTTTGGGCATGCTTTCAAGGATACTGCGGTTTTGAGGAATTTAATAAATGTATGAGGCAAAGCACTTTGGAATGCCAAACGTGACTGCCTTGCAATAGCTATATATTTATATATATATATATATATATAAATATATGTGTGTGTGTGTGTGTGTATATATATGTATGTATGTATATATATATATATATACATTGAGGGAAAAAAGTATTTGATCCCCTGCTGATTTTGTACGTTTGCCCACTGACAAAGAAATGATCAGTCTATAATTTTAATGGTAGGTGTATTTTAACAGTGAGAGACAGAATAACAACAAAAAAAATCCAGAAAAACGCATTTCAAAAAAGTTATAAATTGATTTACATGTTAATGAGGGAAATAAGTATTTGACCCCTTCGACTTAGTACTTGGTGGCAAAACCCTTGTTGGCAATCACAGAGGTCAGACGTTTCTTGTAGTTGGCCACCAGGTTTGCACACATCTCAGGAGGGATTTTGTCCCACTCCTCTTTGCAGATCCTCTCCAAGTCATTAAGGTTTCGTGGCTGACGTTTGGCAACTCGAACCTTCAGCTCCCTCCACAGATTATCTATGGGATTAAGGTCTGGAGACTGGCTAGGCCACTCCAGGACCTTAATGTGCTTCTTCTTGAGCCACTCCTTTGTTGCCTTGGCTGTGTGTTTTGGGTCATTGTCATGCTGGAATACCCATCCACGACCCATTTTCAATGCCCTGGCTGAGGGAAGGAGGTTCTCACCCAAGATTTGACGGTACATGGCCCCGTCCATCGTCCCTTTGATGCGGTGCAGTTGTCCTGTCTCCTTATCAGAAAAACACCCCCAAAGCATAATGTTTCCACCTCCATGTTTGACGGTGGGGATGGTGTTCTTGGGGTCATTCCTCCTCCTCCAAACACGGCGAGTTGAGTTGATGCCAAAGAGCTCGATTTTGGTCTCATCTGACCACAACACTTTCACCCAGTTCTCCTCTGAATCATTCAGATGTTCATTGGCAAACTTCAGACGGGCCTGTACATGTGCTTTCTTGAGCATGGGGACCTTGCGGGCGCTGCAGGATTTCAGTCCTTCACGGCGTAGTGTGTTACCAATTGTTTTCTTGGTGACTATGGTCCCAGCTGCCTTGAGATCATTAACAAGATCCTCCCGTGTAGTTCTGGACTGATTCCTCACCGTTCTCATGATCATTGAAACTCCACGAGGTGAGATCTTGCATGGAGCCCCAGACCGAGGGAGACTGACAGTTATTTTGTGTTTCTTCCATTTGCGAATAATCGCACCAACTGTTGTCACCTTCTCACCAAGCTGCTTGGCGATGGTCTTGTAGCCCATTCCAGCCTTGTGTAGGTCTACAATCTTGTCCCTGACATCCTTGGACAGCTCTTTGGTCTTGGCCATGGTGGAGAGTTTGGAATCTGATTGATTGATTGCTTCTGTGGACAGGTGTCTTTTATACAGGTAACGAGCTGAGATTAGGAGCACTCCCTTTAAGAGAGTGCTCCTAATCTCAGCTCGTTACCTGTATAAAAGACACCTGGGAGCCAGAAATCTAGCTGATTGATAGGGGATCAAATACTTATTTCCCTCATTAACATGCAAATCAATTTATAACTTTTTTGAAATGTGCTTTTCTGGATGTTTTTGTTGTTATTTTGTCTCTCACTGTTAAAATACACCTACCATTAAAATTATAGACTGATCATTTCTTTGTCAGTGGGAAAACGTACAAAATCAGCAGGGGATCAAATACTTTTTTCCCTCACTGTATATATATATATATATATATATATATATATATAATTTCAAGGCTACTTTTCACATTCTAAGCATGTTGTTTGCCAGGGTTTTCCTGGCATTCTTCAGTTTTATCATGATTCACATTCCAAACAAGGATGCCTGACATGAATGAAATGAACAGCACAATAATATTATACTTAAGGCATCATGTGATAATAGTTTCAGCTGGCATTCTAAAAGATTTTTTGCTTACATTTGCAGTGGTTTAGCTAAATAGAGGGGACGAATCAAATCTTGTAATTTGAGTTTTCTTTATTAGAATTCTTCTAAATATGTATGCCTGAAAGTTTGAAAGCGTCATAAGTTGATATTGCTGTTTTGTTTTATTTTATTTCCCTTATTGTTTTGGAGGATTTTTAAGACTATACAAGTAGATGAGAAAACAGAAATGTAATCTTTCATGTCCTTTCAAACTATCATTATGATTAGGAAAAGAACAATTAAGTGTTTTTTTGAAGAATGTCATTGCCTTTAGCTATTTATTTTAGTTTGTTAAAGTAAATGTCTCATGACCTGAAAACATTTACTGCCTCTGTTATTTACTGATTACTGAGTAATTTTAAACATTTCTATTTTTGAAATTGTATTTTTTTTTCATATGAACGGGTAATGAGGCATTTGGTGACTGGTCTTGATTCTTATTAAATTAATCATTCTGTACCTTTCTCAGAATGACACTACATTTCTTTATATTTGCAGTAGCATAACGCATACACACATGAAAGAAAAGTAAAGTAAATGTTGTGTATTTTTTGCGATGTAGCAAATGTGGTTATGTTAAGAAAACTGAAAACAATCTTTAAAAATCTAGTAGAATAATAAATATTGATTGATTGTTGTTATTGTTACTGTTATATATCCTGAAATGCTACAGACTTGCAATATCTGTTGTTATTACATTAATTTAGTAATGTATTAATTATAATTTGAAATGTATTTAGTTCTTGCCATGAACAACCTAACTGACTACAGGTATCTACAGCACCTTTCTGCAATTGCTTTTTCTGCTATCCTGTACGTTAGTGGTTTTCAAACCAGTCCTGGGGTACCCCCTGCCCTGCTGGTTTTTGTTCCAACCAAGGTCTTAATTGCTTAATTGCATCCTTAATTGACCTAACCAAGCAATATACCATTCAATTAAGCAATTAAGACCTTGGTTGGAACAAGAAACAGCAGGGCATGGGGTACTCCAGGACCGGTTTGAAAACCCCTGCTGTACGTGATGAACAGTGATCCATTTTGCTTTAGACAAGTCATGGTTGTTTAAGTCTTAAAAATGCTAATATGCTAATGGAACTGAACAATCTCAGATATGTTATTTATACACTCCAACCAACACGAGGACATATAAACCCAAGCACCTAATCATAAGAACAGGTTTTCAAAGCAGAAAGCTCACCATCTTCAAAAGTGCAAAAGTGAGTAGATTATAAATTATAAGTCACCTACCCCTAAAAAAACTGATGATGGGATATCAAATCTAATTTAGTAAAATGTAGCCCATATATTCTCATTCTATAATAGAAGATATGCTCCCAACTTATGTAACAAAAGCACACAACACAACAAGCTTTATTAAATTACTATGTACCTACTTTATTTTACAGTGTTATAGTTACACATTACTCTGACATAGATTACTTAATGATAAAGTGAGAAAAAATTATGAATGTGTCTGGTTTAGCACCAGAGAGGAGCCGGCAGGGATAAAGTTGTGTTTCCATAGTAATGCTCTCACCGCAGCACTGCTGTCGCTGTTCATTTGTTAGAAATATGTGTGAAGAAAATACTATGCTCATACATTTGTAGGTCTCTGCCTTTTATGCGACCTGCTTTCTAAGCCTGCACTTCATTCCTCTAAGCGCAAGTTGGCAGTGTAGTCTGCTTAATTAAGCCACTAAATGATTAATAATCCCCTGATTCATTCAATCATCTTAATTAGTCATTGGTCATTGGTCATTCATTATTTTATTTAAAGGGACTGGAATCCCTTTATTAATAATATGTATTATTAAATATCATTTATTTGAATGTCTAAATTAATGTTTTTAAAAGCAGCACACTAAGTGTCACAGTTTCATGAAAGAAAATGTCCCGTGCATTACATTTTGCTCTTAAATGTGAGCTTTTCATCCCAGACATCCTTGGACATTTAATAACCCTGCCATCATTCATAGACTGACATTCTGATGAAAAGCTAAGATATGTGTCATTTGTAACTTACTCTGTAGATGATGAACGAAGTGTTTCTGCTTATGGCCAAGTATTTATTTTAAACTTTGCACATCTGTAAGCAATTTCTGGAGGTCCTTTAACAGTGCAGTGTTTGGTGAAATGTGCATTTCCTTTTCCACAAAGCCTTGTGCCAGGAAGATTCCAACATTCGAGAAGAGAAAAAAATATTTACAAATGGCTGCACATTTATAATTGTTACTTATTACTAGTTTGATTCTCATTAATCTGTTTGTCAAATTCTGCAACACACATACACACACACATGCAAATACGATTTAAACAATCAGAGTAACACCATTTGATGTATCTGCAAGAGGATAATTATTTCAGTGATAGAAATAACGTTTCTTTCTTACTGTGTTTGTTTTGCTAAAGCATAGTCACTTTTCATAGGTTAAAAAGGTTTCTTTCTTAGAAAAGTATGAACAGGAATTCTGGTTCCATCTAACTTTTTTGTTTGTTTGTTTAGTCAGAGAGGGTGGGGACTTGCCACATTTTTTACAAATTGTGTGCCATAACACTGTTGTGACAAAGGCTTGCTTTGAATTTCTAAATGTTTCTTTCCATAATCAAGCATAGTACCATGTAAAACAAAAACACATTATGCTTGCTTATACGCAGTTAAATCTATATAGGCTGGTTTCACAGACCCAGATTAGCACTAGTGATGGACTACCCAATGTTATTTTAGCTAGAGTTGCACTAATGCTAGACTAGTGCTAATCGAGGTCTGAGACACCAGTTATGTACGTCATTTCTGAAGCGAAATCACTTTCCAAGGACCAACATGAAAATACTGAATATTATCACTGAGAGTTTATTTTATCATGTTTTTGTTTTGTCTGAAACGGCCTGTTGTCAACAAAACCTTCCTTTGATAAGAAACAAAAATAAAACAAAGCAGTGAACAAAATATTATGTTATTTTTGTAGCATTTTTTGAAGAAGAGTGGGTGCTGAATTTCCCCCATAATATTGTGCCTTATAAAAAGAACATGTGGGTCCTGTCCATTGAACATTTTAACCACTAGACTTCTTCACTGCATCCCTAATCTCAAACCATGAAATAATCATGTTTCCTTCTTCAATGGCAGTTCCTGAATTTGTGTTGTGTATATCATCATCTGGAAAAAAAAAATTAGATATTGTACTGGGAGAGTGACAGCAATTATGATCATGAATTAGATTGCATATGATTCCAGTTTAGATTTGCCTGAATTGTGGTTAAATATATATATATATATATATATACCTTTCAACCAAGCAATACATACATTAAACTGCTTCGGTTTCTCTCTGCATTGACCATTTATCTCCAAACATATCTGTATAAGCTGTGTTGAAATTACATTTGAACGGGTTTAACTTACCTGTAAAGACAAGCTGTGCCTTGAAAACATTGAACATGATTCTACTCAACAACCTCTAATTGCTTTTGGGAATTTAGGAAACTTAACATTCTACTTCAATCTAATATGCCTTCTGTGGTAAAAGAACAGTATATTAAACATGTACATATAATACTAATAATATTATCTTTCAGGGACATTATTTTAATTACTCAGACTGCTGGAACTTCATGAATATTTGGAAAATGTGTATGTGATCCTCTATGCTTGAAACATCTAGCCTTAGACATGAATTGGACATTGATTGGAGCTTTCTGAAATCCCAGACTGTTTTCCTGCAAAATGCTTTCAGGCTGTAGGGCTGTGCTATAAATTTAATTTAATAGCCAGGAGGCGGGAGGATGACAGGATCCTGGGAAACATGAATAAATGTGAAACTTTCTCACATTGGTGCTTTAACTTTTGACAGTTGGTGGAATGGAGGTACTGTTTAGTTGAGTCATCCAGAGAGTTGCCTGACCTGTTTTGTGACTGACAATCTGTCAGTTGCTTCTGTTTCATTGGTATAACTGTAGTGAAATTGAGAGTGTGATTTATCAGTACTTAAGAGAGAACAATAAACTAGGGAAAGACCAAGATAATTCTTGATTACTTGGGTCATGGAACAAAAAGGGTTTCATTAAACAAATGGTGTATATTATAAACAATAATATTTTAAAATGTATTTAATCCAGTATGTAATTCTTGTTTGGTGAAGCATTGCATCTTTTGAACATGACTGTTTATTGAAAAGAGAAGTGACAATTAATTGAAAACAAAAGCTAGTGAAAGGAGATATGGACATAAATTGCTGTCCACAAGGGTAACTGAGCTTCAAACATGAGGTTGTCTTAATACGTTTTTAAGATTTTCAGGCAGATTGTCTTCCAGAAAGGGAGCCGAACAGGTTCTTGTAATTTGGGTGTCACACTTTTCAACACTGTGATTTTTTACTTTGTCTAGTTCCAAGGAAATGAAAACTACAGGTGTTTTTAGTTTTTTAAAAACAGAATCATTTTGTTCTTTAAAATTATAAAAGTGAATTTTCACAGCTGTGTGATATGTTTTGTTTGTTTAGGTATGAAAAACAGAAGTCACTTCCTGCAGGTTGCATGTTTTTGCTCCACAAACACCCCACTGTCATGTTTATAATAGTCTTTTTGCAGTTTCCATACATATTTTGTAAACATTTATGTCCAAATACAGGTAAAGGCCAGGCACAGGAGACACACAAAGAAATCACACACTGGGCAAATCAGCACTGACTTCTCTTAGGTGTATATTCACAATTCATATTTGCACTTCAATTTAGTTTTGTCACTCACAATAACTGCAAGTCAGGTTCATTTACAGTAGACATAGAATGTTATGCAGCAATTGAATGATTTATTAAATAAAACTGCAACATATCCACAAAAATTCATTTTGATGTTAAACCTGGACAAAAATGTACAAAGATAAATGTGCTGAGCAGGTAACCTAAAGCAAGTATGTTATGAGCTAAATAAATATCTGTCCTGTATTGCCTGTCATGCTAGCAAGTTGTGAAATGATTTAAGCATAGCCATTTTTAATCAGATGTTGTTTGACAAAAACAAGCAAACAAATACAGTCCCCAATTCTATGGCTTACTAATATTAATGCTCTATTACATTTTATTGTTTCCTGGGTGAAATAAATGTATTGTTCAGTACATTTTCTTTTCATAGTCATTCTACCTAACATATTTAAATGTTTTTTGGAAGTTTTCAACATAGATAAATAACTGAGAGACTTTAATTATGATCTCTCAATTGTTCATTATTATTTCCAGGTATCTAATGTCAAATGATCATGCCAGTTATATTCATTTATTAAGAGATCAGCTGCCGATGCAAAGAAGTTGGTCTTGGTTTCATTACTGCAATGGACTATTAGCAGGGGTGTCTGGTCAGTTCAGCAGGCATCACATCACTGCTGTTTAAACATCCCTTCACTGGTTCCTGTGAAGCAGACATTATTTAAATTTGATTTTACTTACATTGATTTACCTGTACATTTTAGCACCACTTTTAGTGTTTTATTGGGTGACAAAAAACTGATGGTTGTTCCAAAGATGATCAATGGCCGACCATGCGTTTATGTTATGTGCCTTGTCTTTGGAACATTATTGCTATTTCATTGTTTTGCTGAATGCATTTCTTTTCTGTGAAGTAGATGCTATATATCTCTCTCTCTCGCTATCTATACATTATTATTATTCAGCTATTTTTCAGAACAGGTTTTACAGAAATTGACCTTGACTATTGCAACATGTAGCATATGCCTTTGTCTCTTAAGTAATTTATTCAGTACACAACAAAATTAAAATCACAAACAATTTATGTAAGACATAGTACAGTATATACAAAATGCAATAATTATAATTAATTGTATGTATTTACCCTAAAGATACTTTTCTGAAAATTAGTTGTCAAAAAATGGATAATACTCTTTTTTTTCTTAAGTTATATACAGCATATTATGCATTAAACATCTGTGGAATAATCCACTTTTTAAATTAAGTTAACATCTGTTAAACATCTAAATCTGGATATTTTAAGTGTAAATAACATGAATTAATACATAAATAATAAGTAAATAGCACTAAATATGTTATTCATTCAATGTTGGCAAGTATAACAGCCCTGCATACATTCTTAGTAAAGCACAAGACTCAAGACTCAAGTGCAGTAATATGTTGGGGTTAGTGGCGATGATGCCGCTGATAAGGTTGCGCTGCTCAGATGACCAGTGAGACCAGATGCGCTTCACAGGTGTGTCTGCAGTTCCCGTGTCGAGGGGAGAGAAACTCGACGTCTCTAGTACCACAGCAGGCCTATGGACAGGTCGAAAGTATATCTATAATGCATCAATTTCCATTTTTGATTAAACGATTAAGTATTATTTAAACCTCCCTATAAAATTACATTCCCAAGACACAATTACACAACACATTTTAACCCACTGGGGGTTTCTGCCCCACGGCAGGGTGGGGACTCGAACCCCTTTCTCCTGCACCACTGAGCGACCCGCCGCATTACTGAAGGACTAGCGAGGCTTCAGAATCACCACAATATTAGATTTCCAGCATATTGTACTTTAATATTTTTTAATAGTGGGTAAATAACTATTACTATACTACTACTATAAGCTGTCCTTCATAATAATCGTCTACACATTATATCTAATATACGGCCCTGGGGCCATGTCTAAGAAAAAACGAAACAAGACTTCATCATGTTAAACCCGAACTTTAGAGATTACAAGTTTAAATTTCGAGTCGAACTTTGGAGGGTTTTTGTTTCACATGGCAACAGGGCTCTTCCGTACTAATACGATAATTAATGACTTTTGTTAATTGTAAAATTAACTCAAACAGAACACAAACAGATTATTAAAATAAATCAGTGTTACTTACCTCTCATAATTTCATGGTCACAGAACAAGTTTTGTAGAAAGTTCAAACACTCAGCGCTGTTCTCGAGTAAGGGTATGTGCAAGGCGATTGTTTGAAAAATATTTCGCAGAGGATAATGGTTAAAAATAAATAACACACTTCGATTGTGTTAGAAGAAAGACAGCCCTGCACATGTGTCATAGAACTATTAACACATTTTTTGTATAGAACTTCAACACATTATATCTAGGAGTGTATCTTTTGAAAGTATGCCTTCATATCATTTTCTGGAATGTATAATGTGCTTTTTCTGTAACTCAGCATGCAAACACAGATCTCATGCCACTTTTGATAGAGTTTAAACTGAATAATGTAATGCTGATATCAGTTAGCATGTGTGTATACACTGCCAAGAATCTGCATGAAATGGATTAAGGTTACTAGGGGGAATTCAGTGTGAGCTACAAGAAGAAATAACACTAATACAGACATACAATTGCTAATTAATCTCACAGTACTTCATCTAACCACTTTTTTTGCTGTAGATGTCATCAGTAGATTGCATGTAATGTTAGGGCAGCCCCATTACTTGACTGCTGAATAAAGAACCACAACAAAATCCCTATTGTCATTTGCAGGCATGCTTAAGGGTTATCCCCAAGGCAGTCTTATTATACGGCAGCAGAAGTATTTAGTCTCTTCCACTTAACTTGCAGAAAATGCAAACTATGACATTCTGGATCCCACAGAAATAGAACAGAGAATCCGTTCCCTTCATTCTTCACCCTCTAGCAAAAGGAAATTGAAAATCTCTCTCAATTTCCTACTAGGCTCAGCTGGTGTTTGACAAGAAACATGTGTCATCCTTCCAAAGCTAGGCCCTGGCCCTGCTCTGTGCTGTGGGGAGGAAGACTGTGGAACTTGTTAGAAACCACCCAGGCACTTCAGTAAGTCAAGCACTATGAACTCACCTATAGTTTACAATGGAAAAAATAACATGTATTACTATAACCTGTCTCCAGTGAATGAGTAGAGCCCAACCAGGTGATCCTTTTATGTACAATATTAACGGGTATATTGCACTGGAATCAAAGTAAAAATAAATAACACACCAAGAGGCGAAACATCACAATGCTGTGGATTTAGATATATTAACTAATTAGTTAATTAATTATATCATCTTAACAGCACACTCTTTTGTAATGTAACAAAAATGAGAGCATAGAAATTACTTCTGTAGAGCAGGATTAGTGCTCTTCTGTGCCACAAATGTTTTCTGGAATGAACTACAGAGGTACTTTAAGGGTGGCGGCAAACTATATTTTGTCAAGGAAGAAACTGCAAAGTAATAAGATAATATAATCACCATTTCATCTAAAGCTGGTCATTGTGGGGAATATACTTATACAAAATAATAAGTCTGTCTATTCATCTCTGTATCACTTTTTTTAACAACACAAAAATATCAACATTATTTTATGGTAGAATACATTCATACCCAGATTTATGGAGAAAACAGAAAAGCGATTTAAATGTTAACAGATATGCAAGTAATACTCATTTAATACATATTTTAAAATATGTAAAATCATTAAAATAAATACATTATTCAAATGGTATTTTTTTATTCATTTTTCTGTGTTCCTTCAGTTTTTGATTTACTATTTATTTTGTCATTTTAACTTACAGTTAAACAAACAGGAAGTTTGTATATGGATTTTGTGTGTGTGTGTGTGTGTGTGTTTATATGTATACTGTAACAGTTTTGGTAATACTGAAACCCTTGTGGGTCCAAGTCAGATACCAAATAGAGGTAAACATGCTCTTTATTTCTTCACATGTTCTTACACTCTCTTAACAAAGAAATACTTAACAAAGGCAGATCAGGCTGCAAGTAAGGGCTATGGCTATTCAGAGCTTGTATAACTGAAACAGGGGGGACCCAAACATGAAACAGGCATACAGAAAATAAGGGAGAATATCAACACATATCAACACAACATCATAACAATACAGAACAGGTGAACGATTATGATTAACACATTTCCTAATTAACCTTATACAGTCTGTGGGACCACCTCCCAGGAGTCCTTGCGGAGATGCCTGCATATCAATGAAGTGGGGCGGTGCTGCCTTTACAATATACAAATGAGTGTATATTTTTAAAAATATTTAACACAGTCACACTCTTCTAGGTGCTCTGGAAACCGAAATTCAAAATCTGTTACTAAGCAACAAGAGTACAGTGTGTCATAGTGCCGTCCTTTGATTTGTACCTCAAGTTCACATTTTTCTGCCTTTGTTCAGAATCCCTGAATTCATGATCCATTTAGAAATTTTCTTTGTTACAGTTTATTGGGACTGAGACGACTGCACTATATTTCACTCTCTCCTCATCTGTCTTCTCAACAATATATGTGCACTGAAGTGAAATGAGATAGACAAGCAATACCTTTTCTGCCTATACCAAATTAGTCTATAACAATGTAAACAAACAAAAAGACTGCAGTGAATTATTGTGGAATGTTTTTTTTATATATATATATATATATATATATATATATATATATATATATATATATATATATATATATATATATAATTTTCATATTTCATATTTAGGGCAAAGTTTATCCAAAGGTGCAGTCTTTCAAAATAGTAATAGAAATAAATTTGACTTTGTTATGACCCTTATTAGATTGCAAACAATCAACATTACATTACATTAGAATTAATTTAAGCAGTAAACAAAGAAACACAAGATGGGGTCATTCAGATGTTTTGCTTGTTTGTATTTTGGTAGCTAATGGACTAAAGGATTTCAAACAGATATTTATTGAAGAAACCTAAAGAATCAGTCTCAACTTCATGGGAGATGAGATGGGAAGCTTGAAGATTAATTTCCACTTGTGGCCTCTGCACCATGTTACAGAATGAGTGTGAAGTAGTTTTTGAGGTTAGGTTTTTCTGTGCAATTTAGGATTTTGAATACCTGAATAAAATACCTTCAATATTACCTGTTCGCAACTAAGGGGATTTAGTTCTCGTCACCTGTCTGCATCACACATTCTTGTGAGACCAGGGATTATTTTATTTGCTTTTCTATTAACTCTTTCCACAACATCAATGTACTTTTTCCAGCAATGTAACCAGAATTACCAACAAAATTCTAAATGAGGACTTTGAAGTGTATGTGTATATATCCATTAGCTAACTTCTCTTTCCATGAAATATGACGGCATCATACGTTCAGACTATACTATTTAAAGCAGGTAGGCAATTGTGTGTGCACTTCAGAGGGAGAATGGGCAAGAGAAACGATTTAAACAACTTTGAACGGGGCATGGTAGTTGGTGCCAGATGTGCAAGTATGAGTGTGTCAGAAACAGCAACCCTGCTGGGGTTTTCACGCACTACAGTGTCATGGGTGTGTCAATGATTATCCACCATCCAAAAAATGTCCTGTGGTCAGAAACAGCTCATCGATGAAAGAGGCATCCCTGTCCCCACCTAGCCCTATGCCTATGATGCCTGGTAGAGCTCCAAAGCATCCTAACCAGACAAATGTGTACTTATACCATTAATAATTTTTACATATTAAGTGCTTGTTAATAATTTATTAATTACACTGTTACTATGAGTAACTAACATGTAGTTAATGAGTACCTACTATGTTAATAAACTGTAATTTGGGAGACCTATTGTAGTGTTACCCGATTCATTATATAGCCAAGCTTTACAAGACATTACAATGTCTAGAAGAATATAATGATGACTATGATGTTATGCTAATTATACTGAACAAATAATTGGTCACTAAAATAAATAAGTAAGACCAATGGTCCTCAGACAGATTCCTGATGTACTCCACAACAAAGCTAACCAAATTACACTGTGGCAACACTACTTTTTGGACTCCAGGGGGTGTTGTCTAAACATTAAAACAATGTAATCAAAGTAAATTTATGTAATTAAATACAAAAGATGAAATATTCAAAAACTGCCAGACTCTGAAAGGCGGGGCTCAGGAGAAGAACAGGCAGAAGTGTGATGTAAAAGTGCAGGTTTATTTAAATTACAGATAGTGTGTGGGGCTCCAAAATAAACAGAGAGCAATGTAAAGAAAAACTAGCTCCTCTTTGAGCCCACCTACACAGATGAACACAGTTCCCTCTCTAAACACATAACTAATAGAAACATAAGAACAAGACAAACAGCGTGACAATCCAAATGCTGTTATTCAAAGTTCGAGTTCAAGTTCATACCGTTATTGCAATCCTCAAGGATGTCTCACTCACTCTCCCTGACTCTCCGCCGGCCGCATCACAGTACAGAAGTCGGGCACTGCCTGCTTTATGGAGGAGGGGAGCTGTCTTGGCGGGAACAGCTGTTTCTCTCCCCCGGGGTCTGGGCAGGTGCAGGGCAGTTCGGGTCGGGGCCTTATTGCGTTGCCCAGGACAGCGTCACGTGTTGTGTCATGTGCGTTGTCCCATTTTTTGCTCGTTTTGAATTGATCTACTTTTGTTTTGTGCTCTTGTTGTCAGTTAATGTTGAAGTCCTAACACGTGTCTTGAATGCTGTTTAGAACTGGCTATGTTCTAAGTTACATCAAACATTGACAATTGGTAATTTTCTCCTGATTTTTGTACGACTTTCCTCTACCGTGACTATGGCAGCAAGTGATTGTGGATGTGGTCTAGACAGACAAGAAAATCTTGTCTTAGGATGGTAATATGAGGCTGAGCAGAGAATCCATAACCCTCAGTGTTGCTTCTGTGGTGGAAGCTCTCAAACAGTCTAGTAGCCTCCTCTACCAGTCTAGTAGTCATATCAATATGATGGCAGTGTAATTGTCTTCTGAACTTGAATTTCAACAGTCTACTGTACTGTCAAACCTGGCATCACTTAACTGTCTTCCAAAGAGGAAAAACATAAACTAAATATTATGGTCAGGAAAGCTTTATCCCAGTGCTCCTCAATGTATGTCTCTTGAGCCAAAAGTGTCCCTCAGCTGCTTCAAAACCTAAACACAATGATTTTAGTTTAGAGTCGTTACTGTCACACTTTAAAATAAGGTAAATTACGATATAAATACCACAGGATTAACACATGGATATGTGATGCATTTAATCTGAGTTCTGATATTTCTGTGACTGATGACACTGATGAGTATTACTTTTTTGAGATTAAAATGATAATGCAAATAAAACAAATTTTGTATTTTGGGAAATTTCAGCTAGCACTAAGCAAGGCCCTTACATTGTATTTCTCATTTCTTTTTAAACAAACTGCAATAATGCAGTTCTTAAAGATGAATTAAACACAATAAATGTAAATGAATACATTATTACATAAATAATATAGATTTAGCTTATTGTAGCACGTACACAGTCAAAACCATAACACCAGAATTTGGTCATAGACTAACGTGAGAAAAAGAGATAGTGAAAATCAACAAATAATATTAGTACTTTAAATGTGAAATTCACCCAACTCTAGTTATTCATTTACACCAATAGGTATACTTATATTTCAAAAATATTTAAATGCATTCCATTGTTTTTGATTAAATCACCACTCATCCTATCAACAGTGCATTGTTCAATGCTCACACATCTGAATATAATTAATATTATTTATGGTTTGATTCATCAATATGTTGAAAGCTGGGGCTTTCAGTTCTTATCATCTTATTGACGTTTTATGTTTACTTTAATTGACAGATCATGTTCACAACATAACATACCACATGGACAAAGCAACATGTATACAATATAGATGTAGAGATGTATTCAATCTCACAATTTTGGTGCAGGAAGCACACTGTGTAGGTAAGCACAGACAAACCATTTACTGCTTTTAATGTTAGTCTAATTTCATCAGTGCAACACCTACCCCAGAGATATACTACTATTACCCCTACTAATGTCTAATTTGTAGCTTTATTTTCCTTCTGGCTTTTAGATGTCAAATATAGGTTTTTAAAAATATCACATTGAAATTAATAAAGACACAAACATTTAAAATAAGGTTATAACATCTGTGCGTATTACCTGTTTGGAATGGATCTGAGTCCAGGGAAAGCTTTTAAGATGCTGCAGTAAATGTTCCTCCTTAATGAAACCATCTTCCTCTCCAACACCTACTAAGGGGCTAATGGTTACTCAATAGAAGATCAAAAGCAAACAATTCAACTGGGTTAAATGTTTTTTTATGTTGTTGATGATGTTCCATTTGAATCAACTGAACGGATCAGCGCTTCTTTCAATCTGAGTAAGAATTAACAGTCAGAATGACTCTTTTGAAATACAACTGAGTAATTTAAAACCCCCATTTCTGAGTTTTAATCCTAAATGCACAGTTAAGCATATTTCCTCTTGTGCCTGCTTTAATGTACTTGTGTGCCATAACCTGCAAAACAAGTTCTGTGATGTATTAAGACTTGTCAGCTGGTGTGCGAAATGGAAACGGCTCGTGTCTCATTGTCACATTCAGTGTCACCCTGAGTGACACGCTTGGCTGAACCATTCATTGTTTGCTCTGGGCCGGCCCAGATTTACTTACTTCCTTTTGATGTGTGCTAATGTTTGTTTATTAGCGCCAGTGGTCTACATTCAAGCCCAGAGTCTGGCTTCAGTTAAATCCCATTCATTTTCCATCTCCCCACTCTTTTCACGGGGCGGAGACTTGATAAGACTAAGAGCCAGTGGTGTTGGCTTACACACACTGAGATGTAAAAACATCAATCTCTATCACACCTACTCATTACTGCCTTTCTCAGTAGTGCTCACATAATCCTTTGTTTCAGAGGTGAATCATTCTCCACAGAAGTTGAATTATCTGCTTAAGAACATATTTTGTATTATTAGACCCTCCCTAATTAAATCATCTTCCTCTCCAATGCCTACAATCAAAGTAATGGTTATTCTCCATTCAAAGGAAGATTCAAAAGCAAACAATTCAATAAAAAATATTGGCTTTCAACAACTCTTTTCAATTGAAATAGTACGCGACAGCATTACTTTTTGCTGCATTTCACTGTATCACCTTATTGCAGTTTAACTAATATAATTGTAATAGCAAAGCATTTAAAAATAAGCATATAAACACACATGAATTAATAATCAGATCTTAAATTAGTAAAGGAAATTGATTAACAATGCTAAAAACTTGTAAACATATAAACTCTTTTATCACTGTTAGAAAGGTGGGAATAAACACATCATTTTGACCTCTTTTTATCCCTCAATTAGTAATGGTTAGTAATTTGCTTCAGACATTCAATAACACACATTGAGAGAATGAAAAGAAATCTGTTTGTTATGTTTAGACCCTTTTCATTAGTCCTACAAAAAAGGATTTCACTGATTGTTTGACCATGTTGCAGCATTTGCACTCTGAGCTTAATTGCATGTTAAATATTTGCCAAAGGTTCTGAAAACCTCACCTGTGACTTCACTGCAAGAAACATAAAAGTAATGCCTACTCCAATCTTTCTGTGATATCAATTTCAAATATCCAGTCCTTCTAGTGTAAGTCGCTCAGTGAACGCTGCTGGTAATACAGTTTCCTCGGGGCTGCAGTTTCATCTTAGATTGCAAAAAAACAAGGGGCACAGGCTTGAAATGCACATTCAACTTAGAAAGGACTGAAGTCTGATACTGCAATTACTGAGGCCCATTCAGACATGATCATTAAGGCAATATTACTTGTCTTAAAATAAAGTGAACAGTTTTAAATTTTGATTGAGTCATTTAACTTAGTTCTGTATGGTGTACAGAGTATAGTTCATTTAAAGTTAATTGAAGTGCTAAGTCATTTCACCACAGTGGTAGATAATACTTTTTAAATTTTTTACAGAGAAACAAGATTTTAATCTTTTAGATTGTTTTTTTTTTTTTTTTTTTTTTCTGGTATTTATTATGCTTCTTGCGTTTTTAATTTGTTTCCTTCTTTCTCCCTTTCCCGTAGCCCTTGACTGTGACCCTACATCTTGACAGCACTTAGCTTTTACCGTCCAGGATGTAGGACCTCACTTACTGTACTTGCCTGTGTAAATTGTAAATTAGAAGTTGTAAAATGTATTATATTTTGAATTGCTATGTTTTATGTAAATTTAATTTGTAATGATTGATGCCTTTATTGAATTGTATTTTTGCCCTGAATAAGGGTGTCTGCCAAGAAATACAAATAATAATAATATTTACCAGCATAAACCTTTGAAATTGAGTTTTCTGTATCTCCAAATGCAATTAACAAACTCAATGTGATTTATCTGAAGTCTCATGTGAAATTAATAGAAGTATTAATCATAGTATCAAAAGAAAAAGTATGACTGGTTTCAATGTAATTTTAGATTAAAAAATCTAGTTTAAGATACTAATTTCCCCAAAATGGGAGGGTATGTGAATATTAAGTATCTAATAACAATTGAATATTTCATATTATTCCCAATTGTATGGGAATTCATAATTCATGGGAATTATTCCCAATTTTAACTTCAGAACAGAAGTTAACATTAGATTGATTGTTTTACAAACTGTGTCATATTAGTAACATTGTTCATAAATCTTCCAGATGCATTTAAGCCAGTTCCAATATCCAATGGTTTTGTAATTTATTACAAGAATCATAGAGATTAATAGAGAAAAAAGACTGACTCATTATCAAAAACCCCAAAACAAATGTCATCCATCAGATTGTTATCACAGTACTGTGGTAAAGACTACAAAATACTCTTCAAAGTACAGAAATAAGAATTTAGATGGTAGTTATTTTAATCAGATGAATCATAAATGGGGTAACATAAGCTGTCTTATGTTTTTTTGACTCAAATCATAATTTAATAATGTGAGTAAGATTCTCCATTCAGTACTCTTAAAACCGGTCTACATCTGGACCAGCAGACATCTAGTAGGGAAATGAAACCTATAAGAGCATTTCAATATTCAAAATACATTTTGTTTCACACCATATCATTTATAATGAGCATTCAATGTATTTTAAGCAGAGTAATCTATATTCCAATACATTTTGAAGTGGAATACATGTTTTTACATATATTGTAATATATTTTCATATTTTCCAAAGGGTATTACATTGTGAAATATTGAAGTATATCAAATTGTTGGTGTTTGCATGCTCATGTAAAATATGCCTTGCTTTAATAGTGTTATTTGAATACCATGTGCGATCTTAATCGGTGATAATAGTATTGTATCAGACACTATCCTTTTCCTGGGAAAAAGGGGAACAAAGTAATATTGAAAGTTGTTGGGCTATATAATGAATAGTCTGAACCACTTCTATGGTAGGAAGAAGCTTTCCATATGATTTGTGTAAGAATTTTCTGGTTGCGTTTTTATGAGAGTTTCAGTTGTGATAAATCCTGTGCATTAAGTGACAAATTCAAATTTTAAGACTGAATTACAACAACATTGTGACATAGACAAGTCCATACTGTTTTTATCCAGAGGAGCTTGATGTATTCTTTAGGGGCTGCATTACTGTCCACGCTCTGTAGTAGCAATGTGGATTGTACTTGTACAGTGCAGATTGATTGTAAGTGTTGTGATTAAGATGTCTTTAATGAACATTGAAAATAAAGCACATGCACATTGATTAGACAAACAAAAGCATCATCATATATTACTATTATGTTTTTATTCCATGTTTTAAATATAATTATAATGAATTAAAGAGCAAATAGCCATAATGTATTCATATCTGTACTTGCAAAGTTTGAGCTGTAGATTAACATATGTACATATCTCTCTATTTATCTATCTATGTGTCTGCAAAGCTGATTATTAGTGGTTGTCCCTGATTCCATCAAAATGAAGTAATCCCATTAATGAAGTACTTGAATTTGTCTAAACTGGGACATTTTATTAAGCTACAACAGAGAGCATGTATCTTCATTTACAGAAGGGAAATTGGAAACACTAGAGACTAGGAGACTAATATATATAGTAGATACCAAAACTAGCATGAATAATAATTCCATCAATGGGATGTAGAATAAAACCTTCATATTGACATGAATAGGTGGCTCTTCTTATGCCTGGTAGTATTTCTGTACTTTCATTACAATTAAGCAATGTACATTTTGTTTTGATTTAATTTTGTGATTCATGCAACATTGACATTTCTGGTGGTAACTTAAATTACAGTGAAGAGGAAAATCATTTTGGGCAAAAACTGGAGAATTATCTCTCCTATTAGTAAGCATTGTGAACATTATATTTATTTATCCATTCATCCACCCAAACTTTAATAACTGTTTCATCCAGTACAGGGCTGAAGTGAGTCAGAGTTTGGTTTATGCATGTATGTATGTATGTATTTATTATGGTTAATGAGTCATAGAAATATCAGCCAAATCCCTAATACCTGATACTGCACTGACAATAAGAGTGCAAGAGGCTTTCAGGTGTATAAAGAGAGGTTTAGATGAGGATTAGGAAGAATTCAGCATTTAGCTGTTTTCACATCAGTAGGGTGTCTAGGCACATAATGACTGCTTTGTGATTGTCAATTTATTTCAGTCTTTTGACTAGATAGTCTTGTGAAGAATCACTCTTCAGGGAAGAACAGGATCTTTTAAAAATAATTGTATTGCCTAGGGTAGCACAGTGTTTCTCAGATGGTATAATCTGCTTGTTGAATTGTCTTAAACAATTTAAAGTTTACAAAACAGTATTTTTGAGTTTACTAAACAGTTTACATGAGGATGTTGAATTCATATTATTATTCTACTTTGTTATACTTTATTCTGTCATCTTGTTTCTCCATACTTGCTCTGCGACTGCAGGCTGATGAGTGAGTGCAATGAAGTGGGAAAAAATGCCATTAATACAATTACAACTACTCACTACTCACTATATATACACTATTGTTTGTGTGGAGTTTCCTTAAACATATCTTACTCATGTGTCAATTTGTGTTATAGTTCCTCTTGCTGACACTGTCTCCTCATTTACTATGACTGATGATTTCATACGACTCCCTGCTGGCTATCTTGTCTGTCTGGAAGCCTTTTTCAGTCCTCATTTAAGATGTCTTATAGGCTATGGTGCTGTTTTCTTCAGAGCATCAGCAATAATATACATGTTTTAGAGGCAATCCCAGCCACTTTCATGGGATATATACCAACACTACCATCAACAATCGAATCTGAAATGTAGATTGTATTAAATTATCTGCATATTCTAAGGTACACCTCAGTACAAAACCATTTTACTCCTTTTATCCCCTTTTCTCAGGGAGATATCCTGTCATAGTCAAACTGCAATGATTAAGACACATTGGGTCTTACCATAATTACACTCTCACCGTAATTAACAATGTTATTTTACCTATTTTGTCTTGTTTTCGCTTTCTGGAAAAAGGTCAGACCTTGAATAGGGGAGATTTGTACACTCTTGAGATTTAAGAGGAATGATGTTCCACAGTGATTCATTTTACCCCAACCATACTGGTACTTTTGCATGCTATACAGTAGTGTTACCAGTGTATAACTGCAGCAAGGCCAAAGGTGGGCCCACAACCAATCAAAATACATTGAGAACAGCTGTTTTTTTTTGTTTTTTTATCAATACTTTTGGTAATGTACGATATATCTCCATTAAATGCAGAAAAGAAATAGGCTGTTTATATGGGGAATCCTTAAGCACAATCCTTAAGAATCCTTATAAAACACAAAATCACTTAAACTGGGCTCAAGTTGATCCACGTATATCAACAGAGCTGACTGTGTTGAGTGTTTTGTAAATGTATTATTAACATTAAGAGGAGGTATGATCATATCAGTGAATTAACTGGGCCTTTGAAAATTCCTACTCTTACAGAAGATAATTTTTGTAGCTTAGCAAATCTCTTAAGCTATGAATTACAAAAGTCAGCATGAAGCTTCTGTAAATGGGGAAATACAAATACTTGCTGCTCTTTTATTGCATAAGAGCTACTGATGATAAATAAGACACTATCATTGTTTTCTTTCTACCCACACCTTCATGGAATGATTTTAATTAATTCAGTTTTGTTTTAATATCTTAAATGTTGAAACTGATGTTCACACGTTTGAGTAAAATAAACACTTTACCACCACAAGCAAGACTCATAACTTCTGCTTTCAGTAACTGACTGCTTATTCTCTATCTAAATGTTCCTCTTTGTAGGGTGAGAAAAGTTATGCAAAGATCTTCCATGAATGTCCAAAAGAATTGAAGACAAATATTTTAAAATATTTTAATATGTCACAATACGTTTGATGTGATGTGGGTTTTCTGTTTCAAGTTTTCTTTCTTAAAATTAATACAGTTGTTCTTTGAGGAATATATGAAAATCCACTTTGTAAATATAGGTATAGTAGACGATAATTTACTTTAAATTACATTAAATGACAATACAAAATGGGCACTTAAGGAATGCACTATTAGAAATCTAGTCTAAAAGCTAGGACATGTTAAGTACTTACAGATTTATCCTATACCAACATCTTGAAATTATGTATATATTGGTGTAAACCTGTTTATATATTGCTGCACTCCTTTCACACTGTAATAAATATGATTTATTACATGCTTACCATTAGAAAGCATTCTTGAAAACAAAGTGATTGATAAATAAAGTGATTCATTCATACTCTAACCATCAGCGTTTGAAACACAGCACTTTAGCAAGTATAGGAAATCTCCCCATTTAGTTAATTGATACTTCCTTTCAGGCTTCGGTAATAAATTATAAGTGTTTTTTCAAAGTGTGTCCTCAATTAAAATGCAAAGCTCGATACATTCTGTTCATCAACATTTTTAACTTGTCAAGCAGGATGGCTTCTTTCAGTAGGCACAAAACAGGCTTAGCGTCATTTTCCATTTAGATGTTGAGGTAAAAGGTGAAAGGCGATTACCATAAAATAGAAAATATTTTGAAGTAAGATTAAATAAATGGTATATTTACACATTCTAACATACACTCACCTAAAGGATTATTAGGAACACCTGTTCAATTTCTCATTAATGCAATTATCTAACCAACCAATCACATGGCAGTTGCTTCAATGCATTTAGGGGTGTGGTCCTGGTCAAGACAATCTCCTGAACTCCAAACTGAATGTCTGAATGGGAAAGAAAGGTGATTTAAGCAATTTTGAGCGTGGCATGGTTGTTGGTGCCAGACGGGCCGGTCTGAGTATTTCACAATCTGCTCAGTTACTGGGATTTTCACGCACAACCATTTCTAGGGTTTACAAAGAATGGTGTGAAAAGGGAAAAACATCCAGTATGCGGCAGTCCTGTGGGCGAAAATGCCTTGTTGATGCTAGAGGTCAGAGGAGAATGGGCCGACTGATTCAAACTGATAGAAGAGCAACTTTGACTGAAATAACCACTTGCTACAACCGAGGTGTGCAGCAAAGCATTTGTGAAGCCACAACACGTACAACCTTGAGGCGGATGGGCTACAACAGCCGAAGACCCCACCGGGTACCACTCATCTCCACTACAAATAGGAAAAAGAGGCTACAATTTGCACAAGCTCACCAAAATTGGACAGTTGAAGACTGGAAAAATGTTGCCTGGTCTGATGAGTCTCGATTTCTGTTGAGACATTCAGATGGTAGAGTCAGAATTTGGCGTAAACAGAATGAGAACATGGATCCATCATGCCTTGTTACCACTGTGGAGGCTGGTGGTGGTGGTCTAATGGTGTGGGGAATGTTTTCTTGGCACACTTTAGGCCCCTTAGTGCCAATTGGGCATCGTTTAAATGCCACGGCCTACCTGAGCATTGTTTCTGACCATGTCCATCCCTTTATGACCACCATGTACCCATCCTCTGATGGCTACTTCCAGCAGGATAATGCACCATGTCACAAAGGTCCAATCATTTCAAATTGGTTTCTTGAACATGACAATGAGTTCACTGTACTAAACTGGCCCCCACAGTCACCAGATCTCAACCCAATAGAGCATCTTTGGGATGTGGTGGAACGGGAGCTTCGTGCCCTGGATGTGCATCCCACAAATCTCCATCAACTGCAAGATGCTATCCTATCAATATGGGCCAACATTTCTAAAGAATGCTTTCAGCACCTTGTTGAATCAATGCCACGTAGAATTAAGGCAGTTCTGAAGGCGAAAGGGGGTCAAACACAGTATTAGTATGGTGTTCCTAATAATCCTTTAGGTGAGTGTATATATTCTGTGTCTCACATTTCTTTGGTACCTCCTAATTCTCAAAATAGTTTAGTTTTCTGAAGAAGTTCGGGAGAGATGCTCGCAATGCCGCCCATAGGTTACCAATAGGGAACCTTTCAATTTATGATTAGGCACAACCACATTAAATATACACTAGATATCAATCCGCTATATTGTTAGCTAATATTGAGTTTGGTTTCATCTAGATTACGCAATAATACATTAAGTGTTTTGCAGGTGTAGCGTATAGTGAGTAGCTACTGGACTGAATTATTCGGTGGTCAAAAATGTTCAAACAATGTGAGGAATATTATTCACAACGTTCGATGACTTTGGGAAGAAGTCTTGATACGGCACGAAGCACAGAGTTGCATTGTGTCCTGAAGGGAGCTGAGTACGTCGCTAAGCCTCAGGTATCTGTGTTTTCGGGGAGTCTATGTAGAGCACAAGGAGCATCTATTCATCAGAGCACCACATTTTTAAGGAGAAATAATATGAGTGCTGAGTGTCTTACTTCCCTCTGTGGGCTGTAGTTCAGGCCCTCATGGTACATTGGTGGATTCCACATGGGATAGATACATCACCTACTGATTGGCAGCTTATTAAGTAGCTGTCAGTGGATTTACAACCTCATGTTGCCTCTGGACACCTTCCAGATCACAATCATAGATTTCGATCATGTGGGAAAGTGTCAAGCGGTCAAGCTTTTCTGTCATACTTTTCGTTTTTGTTTGCTAGATTTCATACAGACTGATAATAGACACATCCCTGAAAAGGAGACTTGTTTATTGTTGAAGACACAATATAATTAGCCATTTGAGTTTCTTTTATACAGCTGAAATATACATATTTTAAATATAAGAAAAAGGGGAAAGCCGTAGAAATACTTGATTGCTGAAACACGAACAGAAGTAGAATTTTACTAAATCTTCTCTTGCCGTGTTGACTTAAGTGATAGGAATGCCTGCCTATTCCTTCAGAGGGTTTGTACACGGGATGCAAAAGACAGGGAATGAGAAAAACAGGCATGTACTTTACACTAACCAGCCACCAGTAAAATAATTTTTAACCCAAATTTACAAAATAAATGAAAACATTTTCTTACACTGCACTCATTTTTGTGCCAGTACCTTCTTCTGTACATAGAAATGCACAATTCATAGGCACTTACCATGCAGAACCTCTGCTAAAACACAAGTGTCATTAGAAATTATCCTATCAAACCCTACATGCCAAGAGAAAACGTGCTGTTGACTGTAAAGTTAGTGTTATTGTTTTTTTTTAGATAACCAGTGTGGCATGCACAACCCAACGTTATCTTTCCAATCAAAAATAGCTCCCAGAGGATTACGGGATACTGTGTATCAACAGAAGCCCAGGGAAACCAAGTCTGAAACCTGTGGCCTGCAAGAGCACAAGGCAACCGCTGAGACAAAGACATAATCAGGAGCAGGGGTTCACAGGCAGGGCAGCAGACTTATAGGCCATGACGATAGTATTAACAACCCAATGGAACAGGCGTTGTTCAGACAAAGCCTGCACCAGAGACCAAGCTCCGTAGTCTGGCACACGCCTCTGTTACGACCCATATATCATCTCTAACGCCGGATCAGTGCAGAGCAAATGCAACCGGTGCTCCTCCTCGGAAGATATGGGGGAAGATGGAAAGCTATAAACTCCACCAGCTGATTTACCTGGAAGAAGGAGATAACCTTGGGTAGGAAAACAGGGTTAGGCAGAAGTGAAACCCTGGTCCCATCACCAGCAAAGCTAACGCGAGATGAATGCACAGACACATAGATGCAGTTTGCTTATGTGTTTGGCCATCCAAACACTGTCTTCATAGGAACCAGCCTCAGCTCAGCCAAGTGAAGTGGTTCAAAGGGTGCCTTGGAAAGCACATCTAGCACTACAACAATACGCCATGCTGGAAGGCGTACAGAGACACTATGGCAAAGCTCCCTCATTCCTTTCAAAGAAATGGGTGGCCAAAAAGTGGGCAACCCTTTTGCCGTGAGATAGACCTTGAGTATGGATGGGGATGTGCCGTCATCCAACAGCTCCTATTAAAACTGCAGTATCACTGTCATAGGCAGAATCATGTCTTCTACCCAGACGCCATGTCTTGAAAGTACTGTTACCTCTTAGAGGGAGATCTCACACTCACACACTAATTATTATTATTTATTTATTATCAGACTTCCTTATCAAGAGTGACTAACAGTTTTCACAAGAAACATTTTCAGCAGTGTCTCAACTCCGCTCAACTAAGTTGTGGAAGGAAAGCCCTGTGAATTAAATGGGTGACAGCAAAGACACACAGTACAGAAAGGAATTAATTTAAAATGAATAAGTATACCTTTCACCCTTAACAAAGGACATAACGGTATCTAAATATGAAATCATTGAAATTCAGTATGAAATATTACATACATTATGCTAAAGTTGTTGAGTAGACATAAAATAGTCTTCATTTTCAGCAAATTATAAATATAAAAATGTATGTTATCAAATTGTATAATGTTTTTGAAATACAAATGTGTACTTTTTTTATTGCACCCTACTTTTAATATTCAGATATCTTTACCACTGTAAAAGGACTACATTTGCTAAATCAATAACCAGTGTATCAACAGAGTATCTCAGCCCTTGCAAATGCGGAAATCTATAGAATTTGTTTTATTGGTTTCTAATAATACCTCAGCCTCTTTAGAAGCGCCATTCATAAAAAGGAAGCAGTTGCTGCTTGTCTCTGACATCTACTAAGCCGTAGCCCGATCTCACACTTAAGAAGGCCAGCTGGAGAAGAAATACCTGATGAGGTTTCCATGTGGGCTTATTGATGAGGACACCTGGGAACGAGAGGATGTTTACATTTTTTTTTTAACAAACACTTACACAGATGTTTTAATTTGAGGATAAGAGGGATACAAAAATAAAGGCAGACTGCTCAAGTGGCACAGAACTGAGGGGAATATATAAACAGACAAACTGGGTGTGAGGGATCAACAAGAATGTTTTGAGATGGGCTTTGACGGTGCCTGGCACTTCTGTGACTGCTAGTGTGTGGGAAAAGTCAGCAGCCTCCAACTTATAACTACTTCTCAAGCATTGACCATTCAGGGTACAGAGCTCTGTACTGTTTCATGGTTGTTCCATCTTTACTGCCTGTTTCGTGGTTTACTGCCAGTTTTAGACATATTGGAAGCATGAATTGGAAGATAATTCAATTATTTTCTAGGGCTGTATCTTTTCTTCTAATGCAATCCAGGAGTGTCTGTGTGGGCTTGAGCTGCCATTTCTTAAACACTGTCATGATGTTAGGATCTCCAGAGAGAATATAAATATTACAGAAGCACTACCGCAAATGCAGGACTGATTTATGCTTTGTTTCCATTTGCCAGGCAGAGCTGAACAGTTCAATAAGAGTTTCATTAAGAGTGGCACTGACCCTATCACCGCTTTCATCCACAGCATTGTTTTTATTATCTATCACGACAGCATTTAATTAGTCTGAAGTATTTTATTAACATTATCCACATTTATACTTAGTAGGACTTTCATTGTTGCACTGGGTATATCTGAAGCTAAGAACATTCTCTGAACTTGCATAACGTACATAAATATTGCCTTTGCTATTCAAATCAGGATTAATAATGTTACAAAACATTACAGATCACTTAAAACGCTTATGTATGTGTATATGACCACCTTTAAGTTTTAACATAAATAATCAAGGAATTCTTAAGTAATCACATAATGAGTCAGGAATCATTATGAATGCTTCCATACACAGCATTATTTACATGAATTTTCTTTTGATGGTAGCTTTAATTGTTCAAAATTGTATTCCATGAAAAATTATAAATAAAAAAGGAAACAATCCAATTTAAATGCATCAGAATGTCAAAATGTGAAAAAGTACAAGGGGGGTGACTACTTCCTGCATATGAATTACATAGAATGAAGACATAAATTGGTGGCAAGTAGTGCTGTATAGTGCAGAAGGAAGTACTGAATGAAAGAAAAAAAAAAGCTAATTGCAGCCCCCCGTGTGGTTTTCACAAAGGTACATTCTTCTCAAGAAACAAACTTAAAAAAATGAATGTTACAAATATGACGTTTCAACATCAAGAAATAACCATACATTTGTACACACAATGATATGCTTAAAGAAGAAAAAATAGCTAAAGGGTGTACAACAGCTAAGAAGTGCAAAAATAGTATAACCTTTCTGTCCCCCAGTTTAGATACGGCTGTGGTTTCTGAGCATGTTATTTCTAAGAATCATTGTCGGACAGCCTAAAACATGTTCCTCTTACAATTACAGTGGTTTTTACACTATGCTCATTCACTAAATGTTACACCTTCCACAGTGTTACTATTGCTCAGATATAAGTCAGTGGTTTGTCGTTTTTTTGGGGGGTTATTTCCTCTACTACAACTTAGCTCAACTAATGTTGCAAAACTAAAATTCGAGTTGCACTGCAGGATTAAACAGGTAAGAGTAAATTATTCAGTGATGAATGAAATTGGTTTTGCAATTCATTTTAAATAATTTTAAAGTAATGTTAAAACAAGTTAAATCTTGTTTATTTTATTTTATTTAGGAAAGAAGCAAATAATTGATCGAAGCTTTGGAGCAGGAACCAGATAATTATATATAACAGGATGACCTGTGATGTTATGGTTAATAAACCATCAGCTACAGTTTAAAAAGTTTATTGAGTTCATTCTGAAAGTGGAAGGCCTAAAATGACAAATAAACCACATCATTAAGCCATCTGCTTTAACTGCAGTGTTGTGAGTCATGCTGTAAGGAAATGTAACTGTAAGCCCTGTTCCTCTTGATAATCCTTTATGGTAGTCCCAGATAGGTCTTAAAAACTTCTATTAGGGACTGTATCTGCTATTGTCATCCCCTAAGGGAACACTGTTTTGTAAGTTGTGGTAGTTTGTGGTAGAGCAGTTTGAAAACCGGTGTAATCTTGGGGATGGGTGGAGCACTTACATAGTTCTCTGATCTCAACTTTCACTTCTAGATTCCATAGAATCTCAGACATATTGGTTAGGAGAACCTCAATATTCAAAACAGGCACTTTATATCCATTGACAACAGGAACGTGTTATGAAATAACAGACTTAATTCAAATTAGCAGCACATTTCAAAGGTTTTGGTAGAGCGCAACTGGTTCTACGTTTTCTAACATATTTGTTTTCAAAACTAAAATTAAGTATAGTGCCTTGAAAAAGGTATTCACTCCCTATCAAAAAAATATAATTACTGCTGTGATTTTTCAGGTAGGTTTCTACCAGTTCTGACAAGTTTGTTGGGAATTGATAAACTGCAATCTTCAAGTCTATTGGATTCAAGATTGGACTTTGGGCCACTTTCTTTCTTTCTTTAAAGAATTCACTTTCTTTATTTTAAAACTTTCCAGTGTGGCTTTGGCCTTGTACGTCAGGTTTTCAACCCAGTATTGATTCTTGGCTGACTTGGGCAGTACTTGTGTCTATGTCCCACTCAATTTTGACAATATTCCCAGTCCTTGCTGTTGAGAAGCATAACAATACTTTAAAACCATAACCAAAAACAGAAATTACGTTTTAAATTTAGACATGAAGGTTCACATTTTGTCTTGTCTGACCACAAAACCAAACTGTCGCATGTCTGCATTATCATTTACATGCCTTGTCACAAACGCCATATGAGATTTAAGATGTATTTTCAAATCAAAAGACAGCCATTACCGAATGGGAAGAGCCCTCTGACCTGCCAATCAGTGAAAACATGTACCAAAGCTGCCCAATAGGGACTCTTTGAGCAACACAACCGTCCTCCATCGACATCAACATCTGTCGACCTCTCGACCAACTATCGACCTATCGACCATACCGTCGACATCTCAACCAGGCTGTCGAAACTCTCAACCAAACATGTTGACCTTGACCACCACTGTCGACTTCTCGACCATCCTAGTCGATATTGACCACCACTGTCGACCTCTCGACCATCCCTTGTCGATCTCAACCAAAGCTGTCGACCTCTTGACCATAGCCGTAGACCTTGTCTTATTCCATCGTCCTCTCGAACCTTGACGTCGACAACTTAGATCGATTTTGAGGCGCCAGGACGACCCATCGACAAACCTCGACCAAAATTGACATTTGTTTCGACAACATGCAGGTAGACAGTATTTCCTATGAGGGGTTCAGCAAAGTCTTCCTACCCCAGGAATTGTCTGTATATATCGAAGGTCTGGACGAGGAAGACATCAGGATAGACCTCTTGCTATCCAGGATGAATACTCTCCGCCTCCTTGCATGCATTCTCCAGAGAGGAGATCACGCTCCCCCAGAAGGAGATCTTTGAGGGATAGATGGTCCTGATTCCCGCTCATCTCGTTGCTCTACTCCACAGCGAGTTTCACCTCGCCAGTCCTTTCCCCCTAGAAGGCAAGGGGCACCTCCTTGCTGGAGAGAGGAAGAGGAGGAATTTAAGAGCACGATGCTCCACCGATTTGGAGAAGTGACAGAGGCCTTGGCCAGTCAGCAGCGCATGCTGAACCAGCTACCGCCACCTCAGGAGAGGCTTTCCCCTGTGGCTTCTCACTCTGACATCTCAGATCCCCCATCCTGCACTGGGGAGACCGAGGAGGAGTTCAGTTTCTGAGCAATTCATGGGCCCGAGCACAGAGTTCAAGGCACTGATGCGGCATGCAGCAGAGGCAGTGGAGATTCCCTGGTCCCCTCAGGAGGAGGTTCCGAGAAATAGGCTTATGAGGGAAAAAGACTCTAGACCCTCGGAAGCCTTGCCCGTCTTCAAAGACTATGTGGATATTGTTCAGTCCTCCTGGAACCGGCCAGCATCTGCTCCTGTGGCTTCCAGGCAGGCAGACATGATGTGCGCAACAGCGGGGGCGGAACAGAAGGGCCTGGGTTCCTTCCCACCAATAGGAGACTCAATGGCGAGACTGGTGCAAGCTAACGCGTTGTTAGGCAAAGAACCCCTTTGTCCTAAATAACAGTGCAGGACGCTATGCTCAGAAAAGCATACTCCGCCGAAACTTCAGCGGTCCGGGCAGCCAACGCACAGGCCATCCTAGTCCTCTACATGGGACACCTGGCGGGTCGGATGAGGGAGCGACACTCTGCGGGAAATGCAGAGGAGCTGGAACTTGTGTCTGCATATATGATGAATTTGCTGCATGAGGGAGGGAAAGCCATGGGGAGATCCCTCACAGCCATGGCAGCAGCCCGACGCCATCTCTGGCTCCCGCAGGCCAAGCTCCAAGACACGCAGAAGGTGGTGCTTCTCGATGCTCCTATCACCCCCAGCAAGACGTTTGGTGAGACAGTGGACCTCTCAATTGAGCGTTTGGCTAAGGCTAAGGAGACAGCTTCAAAGTATGCAGATCTCCACAGGCTTGAAGACTTGTGTAATGCTGCAACTTGGTCCGGTCAAAAGACCTTCACGAGATTCTACCGCCTCAACATGGTCCGGCTGCGCCCAAACTTGCGCACCCAGGTACTTCAAACAGCTGGCTCTCAGGTGCCATGAGGCTCTGCTATGCTTGCCATGATGGGATTGGAGCTTAAATCAGGTGTCAGGACTCACGACAGCTCTGGTATAGTCTTCCCATTCGGTAATGGCTGTCTTTGGATTTGAAAGGGAATGATAGGTTATTATCATAACCGCAGTTCCCTGAAAAAGAAAGACAGCCATTACCCTTCAGGGGTTGCTCGGCCAGATGACCTTCCTGATGAAGAAATGGCAGGCAGCTGCAGTCAGGAGAAGACTTTTCATAGATGCCGGGGGTGGCAGCTTTGGTACATGTTTTCACTGATTGACAGGTCAGAAGGCTCTTCCCATTCAGTAATGGCTGTCTTTTTTTTTCAGGGAACCGGGGTTATGGTTTTCTTGCCAATCGTTCACACACACCAGCTTTGTGTAGAGACTGGGATATTGTTGATGTATGAACACTTACTCCCATCTAAGACATAGAACTTTGCAAGTCTTTCAAGGTCATTATTGCCTTCACAGTGGCATTCCTAACTAGTTTCCTGCTTGCCTGGCTGCTCACTTTGAAAAAGTGGCCTGTTTTGGGTAGTGAGTGGGTGGTATGAAGCACATTCCGTGTCTTAATGATGGTTTTCATCATATTCAGTGACTGTGAAAGCTTCTCCTAATCTGTGTTTCTTCTACCATTTTCCCCCTGACTCCTCGGTCTTCGTGGTTGGTTTGTTGGATCACTATGTGAATTGTGGCCTGACATTCAATATTTAACCTACAGAAACAGATGAATTTACTCTAAGTCAAGTTAAACCACTTTGATTACACAGAAACCATAACACTAATTCTGTAACCTTTCAAACAAATCCTTTGCACCTGAACTGATTTAGAGTTGCTGTAACAAACGGGTCGAATACATATGCAACTCAGAATCTTCACATTTTCTTAAAAAATGTAACTTATTTGTATAATAGCACACTTTTGTATCTTTATCAGTTTGGAGTACATTGTGTAGATTGTAAATATAAAGTCCTATTTGAAGTTTTCAATATGGCAAACTCACAGCAACAAAATGTGTAATCTCTGGGGTGACATAAATATATCAGCTCACTCCCTATAAAAGATGCATCTGTCCTACAGCCCAGTGCAAATTATGTGAAGGGAAAAGCAAGGAGGATGTTTTAGGAGAGAAAATGCTGTAGTGAAGAGTTGGAGGATTATTGTTTTAATTGTTTGGCTTTACCCCTTTGTTTGGACTGACCACTGACTTGTTGGGAGAACCTGATTTGACTTTTGAGCCTGGACTGCATGAAATTAACAAGACCACTCACTTTTTGACCACGTTTACTTGTACCCTGGTCTGTTTGTTTTACTCAGGTAACTGATTAGCACCCTGAGTGTTAGTCAGGGAACCTCCTACAAAACAGTATAGCCCTTCACCCGGGCCAGGTCTATTTTCTGTTTATTCTGCTTTGAAACTTCCTTTTGGCAATGGATTAGGCAAAATAAATAATTCAAAAAGCCAAGAATGTTTTCCTGTTGTGAGATAAGTGACAAAATGGAAATGGGATCAATATTACGATTGTTGATAGCTTAGTAGAAACTGATCACTGCCATTTAGGTGCTGAAATTGGACCTAGTAGTTGATTATAACCTTATTTAATACTGGAAACGAATTAATCTACAGGTTTCCGATACTATACTATATTTCTTACTTCATGTGTAGATGTGTCTGCTTATTAAGCATTTGGAATTGAAGTAACTGTGAACTCAAGGAGTAGATGGCTTCTTAATGTATAGCACAATCAATACTATAATTAGATTGCTCAAGGTGAAGAAAACTGCACAGTGTGCCCATCGGTCTTGCTTGTGAATCAGCTCAGTCCTTGTGGAAATGTCTTCCTCTGGCAAAATGTTCACAACAAGAAAAGTGTATCTTAATGTATTTTTTTCAAAGTAAATTGTAAAGTCTATGCACAGTAAAGATAGACACTATGTTCTGCAATTAAGTATACAAAACCATTCGAAAAAAACTACTGAAGCGATTTAAATTTCAAGATCAAATGTCTTATTAAAAGGCTCATTAAAGTAATTGAAGAAAGCCTTGTGCAATTAAAAATATCTAAATATATAGTTTGTTTTTCTATCTAATAAACAAACCATGTGAGTTTACACAACAAGAATTTGCTTATACATGAAAAAATGTGTGACACCTGTTTTGCCATCTGTGAGTAAAATGTGATTATTTGATTATGGGACTGATACTGTAGGAATATGTGTATGGTAGTTTCTCATTGATTAACAAATATTTGGTTTGGACTTCCCCATGGCCCCCCACTTTGATCGTGATACCTAGCCAATGCCCTGATGTTATAGGAGTGACTAATTTAAAACAAACAGTTAATAGTGATTGGCCAGTCAAAAGGAGATGTGTGATTGGCTTACTTGATTGGCTAGTAGGAATCTGCTGCTTGTCTGATGATATTGTTGAAAGTTAGTGGGTGGGGGTAGTTAAACAGGGTCATGGTGTATAAAAGCCTTTTACGGTGACATCATTCACGCTAGGCTTGGTAGTGCATTCAAACCCCACGCATCCGGGGACTGGTCTTTTGAATAGTGGTTTCAATCTGAGTAGGGGTCTGACTGCTAACATTACATTGAGACTATACTGTTTTGAACAGTTTTTCTTGTTTATTCACTCAAATTCACTCTCAGATTGATTTGGTCTCAACAGCTTTGATTTCGGAACAGTTTAAGAAATCTTTCACACACACACACACACACACACACACACACACATATAAATGTAACATACTGGTGTGTAACAAAGACAAATATTTTTCCTTTGTTACTGACCAGTATTGTCATATAAATCTACAATAAAGAGTTGTTAAACAAAAGTTGTAGGTACATGAAGTGCTTCTTGAGATTTATTTAACAACAAAGACGACTTACTGTGGGATTTATAGCAAGTTGTATTTTCTTTCCCTAGGGATGCAATATTTTATATAGTTGACAGCATATCTTCCTTGTGTCTGATTCAGACTGCTACTATGATTTGGAGAGACTAAACAATAGTAAAACTAGACACATTGAAACTGTGTCGAAAACTTTTTGGTGTGCACAGTGTTCCTCAGTAAAAAAAAAAAAATAATTGATGTCAAAGTAGTGTTATATCACTGTGTGTGTTTGAAAAGCTGCTCCTCTGAATATTTAGAGATCTCTGCTTTTTTGTGCTATTCCTTTGTTTCCTCCATGTCAACTCTTGTTTTCTCCATGTAAAAGTGACAGTCTATTTAAACTCCCCAGAGGAAATCGTTTTCTTAATCTGTAGGAGTATTAACTAGTCATGGTCAAAATATTAGCTTACATGAAAATAGTGCACTTTCTATGTGGCAGATCTGTTGATAATTAATAGATTTAAGTGTAACAGGGCAGGTTCACATTTAAATGCCAGTATGTATGTATCTTCTTTCAAATTAAATAAACGATTAAGTAAAGTAAAACCTTTCAGTCTCTTTAGATCTACTAATCAGTCTAATGCATTCTAACCTGTTTGCTTAATGGAATGTCTTCTTGGCTGAGTGGCATTGCTCGCCATATCACATTGGATCACATTAAACCTCAAAAGCCCTTGAGTTACTGTTCTTAACAATATTTGAACCTAGGACCTTAGATCTGACAAGCTTGGAATTAACACACCTAGTGTCATTAAGCCCTCACACCTACTTCCCGCTCTTATCCAACTCTTTCTTCAGCTCAGTTCTGTTGCTTTTTCATGTCAGGCAGTTTCTATGGAAACTGGTACAAACCCAGGCATGAGGAAGATAACCTTGGGACATGATGTACATGTAGGAAATTTGAAACCTGATTTCGAAACATTCCAGTTCTTCACTAAATACAGCATTTCCATAGGAACTGAATATAATCAAGTATACAACATTGAAGATGGTATGAACATTCTGTTCAATTGAAGTAAATCATATATCAGTTTAAATGTAATGTATCATTACCCTTTTCTATTTGTTCTTTTTATTATCACTGCATGTCTTATTTCTTTCTATTCTGCTTAGTTTTTTCTAAATTCCTGGCTGGCTTGTGACTATAAATTATGTGTATGGGTATATATGACATTGTGGTATATGTATGTTCATTTGCAATTATCAATATATTGTTCTAGAAATTAGTATGTAAATGGTAATAGTTTTTAGATTGTTATTTAGTCCTTTTCATTGTATTCTGTTGCTTTTGATTGTAAAATCTTCCAAAGCACATACACGGCAAGTGATTTGGGCTTTAAATCCATTGACATGTAAATAGAAAAGGCTAGAATTGTTAATATATGGGCATGTGGGCGGGACTGAGTTGAAAGGAAATAAGCCGTATGTTTATGGGACTGAAGAAATGTAGAACTACATTGTGGGAAGCAAATTATGAACTGAGAAGACAACAGTTGATAGAAGAAGCTGTATAACCTGGCTTAGTGAAGACGCTCAATATTGGTAGCGAGAAGATTTATACTATGAAAGTTATTATTTTTATGTTGGTATCCCAAGCAAGTTTGTATTTCTTTAATTATTTAATAAAAGTGTATCTTGTTTAGCTTTACTTTGTAGATATTAGCTAATTATATATTTTATACGGATTATGGGTAGGCATTTGGTTTCCTTCATTTATGCAGTATACAGTCTCAGGCCGGTAATTCAGCTCAGCATTAGCTATTTTTGTTGCCCAATAAGATGTTTCTTTATAAGAAAACAGCACTGTGAACACTTGAGTGTATGGCAGCAGTTTGTATATTTATTCATAAGTAATTGGGGGAACATTTCCCCTGCTGTTTGCTGTTACTGCTAATGAAAAATGAATCTGAATTTCAAATTGAAACTGTAGAGTTGTACAAGCAGAATTATTATTATTATTTAAATACATTAACTGTTACAGTTTGTATGACCAGGCTGGAAGCTAAACATGTTTATTGATATCAGAATTAATAGCCTACATGATTCATAACACATACTTTCTGTTTTATTTTGCTTATTATTGTGCTCTTAAAAATTATATGTTTGTCAGGGTTCTAAACAAAGGATTGATTTAACTGAGAGATTCAAGCAGCATTTCGCTTTTTTCCATTTTGTTTTGCAATAAACCATGGCATCTTATGAGAAACTGCAACATAAAGTCTATCAAATGCTAAGTGGTACAGTTTGGGCTCGAACTTGCTGATCCTGCACTCTAGGCAGAATATTTTACTGACTGATCCCAGCAGGATCCCAATGGCAGATATTTTAAGGTAGCTTTCATGTACACTAGAAAATACAAATCCACAAGTCTTGACTAAAAGCTAATGTCAAGTGTTTTGAGTTATAGAATAAAAAACCTGTGACAATGGATTATGGAAAAGAATCAGCTTATAAATATTGTAATGAACTGTGTATGGTTATTGTTCAGGCCATAAAAACCTTGGCTATGGTTTCTATGCAGTTTTCTATGTTTCCATGGAGGTACTATGGGGGTGAGTCTGTTCAGCTTAATGCTGTGGGCTCTCTAGTGCTGATGCTTTTTCTGAGTAAAATCTTTCCAGCACTTAGAAGGTTGTTTGAAAAAAAGAAAATAGAAATGTCATAATGGTATATATTTGTGAAGTTTGTTCAGCCATCAAAATTGAGTTACTGAAAGAAAGAAATGTTAATTTTCTTCAGTAATGTTCAATTGTAATTAGCAGGCTGACATCTAGACCAGGGGTTCCCAAAGTGCGGCCCGGGGGACAAATGCAGCCCTTGAGGATGTTTGGTGCGGCCCCCCCAAAGCCAACCTTCAACCCCCTCTTTTCTGAACCTTTACTATATTTTTACACTTTCTGAAAAAAATGTTACAAATTGCACATGTAATATGGGGGGAAATAATAAAACAACAATTAAAGTTCATAAATGTTCCCTTACAGAAATGTATAGGATATTAAAAGGTATGCTTTTGGACATATTTTGTTTTCATCGGTGGTTAATTTTCTACTGCGGCCCCCCGATCTCATGCAACTTCCGGAAATATGCCCTCCATCATCAGACATTGGGAACCCCTGATCTAGATGTTTTTTCTACAGCAGCCCCTGGCTTGCAAGGCCTTTAGCAGGGATGTACTGGAGGGTCTATTTAACATATAGTGTGTATCCAGCATCATAGCTGAACAATGCACTTTGTGTGACATTTATTTGTAATCATATATCTGTGATTATCAGTTTATTCTTAACTGTAATATAGGATGACAGTGCAATTTCTATTCTTCTCACAATCGTTATTCTGTACAGCAATGTTTGAGCCTTAGGCTGTGATTGGTCACAGTAAAATATAGCAGTCACTTGAATCCAATCAAACTGTGTTGTGCAGAACAAACTTGCAGCCTCATCTTTGCCCCTATAGTATAACCAATTTTACCATTGCGTTACCAGCCTATAGACGTTCATTGTCTTTCTGCTCAGAATATCAGCAGAATGCCAAATTTGCCATTCTGTCATAATTCCTTCATCCAAACCAAACCCCCTTTCTACACACTTAGTCATATGCTAATCCACCCCTTCTGTATTTCAGTCCACCACCTAAGTACAGTATTCATTTGGGAATGATGAGCCCTAAAACCTCTACAAGACTCTACAAGTTTCCTAAACCACAAAGATACAGTGACGCACTGAAACTTTGGCTGTACTTTGGCATTTTTTTGGCAGTTATTCAATCAGAAATTAATACTAATAGACTAACAGAGATGTACAGCTATTGAGCTTTATTAGTTTAGTTTTACTTATTTTTTTGTGTTGGTTCTGTAGGTTGAACACAATGAACTTATTTATTGGGGTGGAAATTAATTAAATCCTTTGCAAAGCAGCTAAAAGCAGCTAAAATGAATCATATTCTCATTACACATTATGTTTAAATAATATTATGAGCCTTCATCAATGAACGCCTTTTTTTTCATACGAGTGCATGTGAGGGCTGCATGGACCTTGACATCTAAGAGGAGGTCTCTCTGTTCTAGTGGTGTTCATAGGTATGCATTTCATTTCTGCCGTGCTCTGGAAATAGCTTGTTGGCCCTGGCTCTGGGACAACCACAGCTGGCAATTTGCAGATAGAAAATACCTTTGAAAAAAAAACTTTTCTGGCAGCAAAAATCTCTTTTATGCTGTTAAAGAGATAAAGCACTAAAGAGGACACTTCATTCCTCACAGAAAGTACACTAGAAATATCAAAAGAAAACGTGCATGTTTAACTAGTCCCTATAGGCCTTCAATTGTAAGTTACATGTATAAATTAGTAAATGAAAACTGTATTCTTAATATAGTAACTACAATAAAAAAAAATCCTTGCGCCTCGGTGTAAGTACTATGGTAAGTCATTCAGTTAACTGCCCAGTTCGGATGGGAAGATTTACACTGACATCATTGTAGGATTGTGCCTGGGGAAGGGGCGGCGTCTGGATCCAAATGGGTCAAAGAGCAAATTCTCTACATTGGCAGGCTTCCCAACTGTGCTCAGTGTCCTGCCACATATATACATGTGGCATTGAATCTACCTTCAATAAATCATCCCTATTCTTCCAGCAGGAAACAGTTTCATCTCAGTTTCCAATACCATGAGTCATGCTGGGGCTTATGCTGCCTACATAAGTGAGTTTTGCTGTTAACTCGGTCTCCCCGCATTGTCAAGCATGGCTGTTTGCCAAGGGCTGCTTCAGCAGTAGCTTCAATTGTGCTGCACAGGATTTCCTACTTACAATATTCTTCTTATCTGAACCTGGTCATGAATGTTGGAACAGAGCGCCATCACACAGACTCACAAGTAGATCTCTGTCTCCAACTGACGCTATACCAAACATGTAGGCATACTTTCTTTTCCACTGCTGAGGAGACCTACCACAGAGACCTATTAAATAAGCTCAGAGAAGTCTTTTGGAAAGCTGGGAAAGTGATTTAACAAGGAAAATATTAACAAGGAAAACAAACAAGAAATAAGCACAAATAGCAATTATAGAGCATCTTAAAACAAATAAGATATCGAATACATAAAATATAAAAAATATAACATGATAAATTCCTTTAAAACAGACTTCAAACAGAACTTCAACAGGAAAGTATAAAGTAGCTTATTCTTGTACCAAATATGGATCAGTTTTTTATGCAGTTTGTACTGTGATAAAAATAAACATAATGCCCCTGATAAATGTACTACAAATTTACTAGAGGTTTTATTTGTTGTTTTCATCTAGCTGCACTGAGTTATGTTCAACTTTATGAGCTTTGCAGGTTTCTATGCCAAATCTACACTAAACCATTAAGGGTTGATATCTCATGCACCCTTTCACTTTGAGGGTTTTATACAGATAACACATAACTTAATAATTAAGAGGAAGTTTGCAGAGGACAAAGGTACACACTGTATTTTTGTGAATATGTAGCACTGTAAATGCTCCCAGTCATTCACAAGGCATCATGTAATATGAACGAGTAAGTAAAACAAATAATTAATGCCCGTTTGCTGTTAACATAGTTTACACATAATTAATGCAGACCTTTTAGACTGTGTTATCGTATCTGGCAGGAGATGAGACAGCAAAAATGTATTGCTTGTACACAACCATGGTAATTAAGGCCAACATGTGATTCTTTATTGCAATTATGATTGTACAGAAATGTAAAGCAAACTACTTATTTCTCTATGATGTTTTAAGACCTAAACAAAGTCCTAATCAAAGTACATGTTTACTCCTTAGGTTCATCAGTGCTGGAAGAGCTGAACAATACTTTTTTCAGCCTATGATTTTTTCCACTTATGATGTGAGTCCAGTTTTTGTGAACTGTTGTTTTGTTTCCAGTATAATAAGTCTCTTCCCCTAATAAGTAGCACCTTCAGTACACAACAGTAGGGACACAATCTGTATAAATCAAATGCATGAGCTGAGGTAATGTTAATGCTCTTGCACCAGTGGGAGTAGCCTGCACCAAGAGAGAGATTTTAATTAAATAGAGCACTAGGTGCACGGCTAATTTGGCACTATCTTTGCACTTAGCCAATCCATGAAACATTCGGTTCAGTCATAACCACTGACTTTAACAGACCACTGCCTGTTGTGCCAACATGCTCAGTATATTTGAATAATACATTAAAAAATTAGTGCTTTGGAATACTTTGGAATCCAGAATGAGTTTATAGCTGTGTACCACCTCCCCAAGCCAAACACCAGAAACATTTTTTGTAACACATTTCAAATGATCAATTGGTCATAGGTAATGGCTCAGATACCTTTGTTTATCAGGGGTACTTACCCTGCAAAATGGTGTCATAAGCCATCTTTTGAAGGGTTACGACTATCAATATTAGCCAGCCACCCAGACTGCCCTCTTGCTAGCAGCTGTGACTTCCTAAGTATTAAAGAATCATGAGCAAACATGTGATAATGTATTTCACCTCACACTCTACTTGCACATTCAGAAAGTGTCCACCTTCATGATTTATGGAAATGTTACTATTCCATATCAGTGCTCATTTCTACTTTTCAGATCCATCTGCCCCATTCGTTTATTTCAAAGGCTTTAAGACTGTACACCTTTTTTCAATATTGCCTGTCTAATATTTGCTTTGAAGATCCACATCTTCAGAATGACCTTCCCCTTTGTTATTATTCAATATGTGTAACCTGCTGTTGACTTTGCATGTCCTCTAGAATGACTACAATAGGTACCGACCTTTGAACTAGCGAGGAGGCCATTGGGAACTGGGTTCTGAGTCTGTTTTTGTGTGCAGTCTAGTTAATATTCAAACCTTTTGATCTGATCTGAAGCTGCATTCCAGGAATTCCTGGCAAGCATATCAAAAGCATGTCACTGTTCTCTCTATCTTTTTATCAAAACGTTTCTAAATAAATACTATGAATGTGCCATAAATCCGCACATATCATTAATTGCCTTTATGTTCAGAGGACAATTCCCATGTTAGTATGTGGTTAATGTGATCACAGACCTGCCCTGAGCTCCTTTTCCTTTGATTTTAATCCTCATGTATTTTCATTCTTTTAATGAATCATTGTCTCGGTTGTGAATTGATGCATATCCCTTTGTGGAGTGAAATATCTTGATCCATATAGAATCGAGTTATCATGCCACACAACATTTGTGTTAAAATTGCAACTTTTCCTTGATTTCCTGCATCGTCTTCCCAGAATACATTGAGCATATGTAAAAGCTTAATCTTCCTCAGTAATTTTAAAGATAAGCAGTTTTTAAAAAATCTAGGGATCTTTAAAAAAAGTAGGATTATTGTATTACAGGTGTAAGACTAGACCAAAAGCAGATTTATGTAATAATGTCCTGATAAACAAGTACACAAGTCACAGCTAACTGAGATGCTACACAACCTTTGGCTATCCCTGTAGCAGCTTTGGTGTTAATGTATTAGTTCTGTTGTATGGGTGTGCACAGTATCATTGTAGCTTCTCTTCATCTTTCCATTAATCATTATTCAATGACCTCAACTAATCTTAAACAAATACAGCAATTCCATTTAACTTTTTTTTTATAGTAACATTTCTGCTCTCTTTGTTTAATCTTTGGTTACTTTGTTTACACAGTCAAATGTTCTAACTGTGGCATTGTCTCTAGAAACACTATAGAACTACCAGGAATGATCAATCCTGCAATGACACATTGTGGTTTTTGGGGACTGATAAGAGAATGAGATGACATTTCTGTGGTCAAGATGACCAAAAGTTCAAAGAACTTTAAATGAAACATGCAAAACACACTGGGACTATTTCCATTTAGTTTCAGTTTATCATTCAAATAGATATTATGAATTGCTTTCTGATACTACATGTTAACGATTAAACTGATATTGATTCCTCACCACTGTTTCATATTCCATAATCTAATATAATATTAGTGAAGCATTTCCTTAAATCTTGTGATGCAAATGATAGAAACACACATTTTACCATTAGAACAGAGTGTCACCTGTTATGTTGGTTATTTGTAAAGAACCATCAGTAAGTATGAGACTTGCTCCAATTGATTCATGAAACAGACCTGGACCTGGACCTGCCCATAATGAAACCTGCTTGTCAGCACCAAGGACAGATACTCTCAATTAATTCTTCATCTATATGTATTTGCTTTGTACTAGCTAAGTGGAAATTGCTCAAAAGAAACAAATAACTACCTTCAATCAGTCTACATGAAAGTAAAATAAGCATTTGGAAGGCTATACACCGAATAGATTAAATATTGAAGTTGGCCTAGTCCATATTTCTAATCCAATCTTTCAACCTTAATGCTCTTTTTAAATTTCAGAAATACTATGGCCTCCACATGCATTCATAACATTGATTGTTTGTAACAAAACAGTGATTTAACAGAAGAGTAACACATGTCCAATAATTTGTTTTGTGAAAGTTTTAATACACTTGACAGAGCAAAATCATTTTACAAATAATGGCATGCTTTTCTGAAAAGACAACAAAATCACACCTGTAAGTATCTCAAAATAAAATCCTTCATCAACTTCCTGTTGTCTAGAAATGAATGGGAAGCTTCTGGAACAGTTTTAGAGACTTCAACAGGTCATCTATTTCCACAGGGTATGGAAGGACACAGAAGCAATCCATTATTAGCATTAATTGTCATGGTCAACGTTAGAAAACTGTCAAACAATTGGAGGAAAGAGTCATTGACCTGGACAAGTTGGGTGATGGCTATTGGTTTCTACTATAGTGTCCCTTATCAAGAAAGTGAAGGCTACTGGAACAGTTGCTATCTTGCCAGAAGGAGGATGCAAGAAAATATTACCACTACACTAAAGAAAAGTGTTCTGTGTTAAAAGGTTAAACAGTTTTTTATAAGACAATCTGGCATCAGGATACAATGTCTCAAAAAGTTGCAAGGAAGAAGGCTCTTCTGACCGCAAAACTGGAAAATAAATTGTATTAATTGGCAAAACTGCATCTTAATGAGACTTGGGACCATGTTTTATGTTCACAAATTGAGCTTAAAGGATAATTTTTTGCTCAAAGAAAAGGTGAAAATTAACATCATCCCCTTTGTAAAATGGGTGGATCAGTTTAGTTTTCAGGTTGTTTTAAATCCTCTTGCCCTTGTTAGAGGGAATGATGGGTTGTATCTGTTGTATCTATATCAAACTCAAAGGAAGATGCACAAAATACAAATTATGGGGAGGTGAATAAATGTGATCAACAAAAACAAATATTTGGCTCTTGCATTCCCCCTGTTAAATCATTAAATAGAGCAGGGTGTGAATACATTTGGAGGCCACTGTAGATGTTTTTATTTTATTTGCATATGTCAAATCTTCATAGCAGCATTTATATACATGTATATATAACTGTCTATCTAGAAAGGACTATTTCATGTATTTCCTTATGTTTGATGTTATGTCTCCCCCCATTAAAATGCATAGTAGTCAATGGCAAAATGGCCAGTTGTCTCGGTAATGAAGGTTAAAGGGTTATATACATAGACAGCCAATCACCCAAGTAAGCCCCTCTCTACGGTTCTCCAATGTAAGCACAAAGAGAAACACACAGACAAGAACAGCTTTCCCCCCTTCTAGATGCCAGCACTTTGCTCGTATCCGCCACTAATCTGGCCTTTTCCCTTTCAGATGCGGCTCCACCATGGCAGGGCTCCGAAACCATAGCTTTAATGCTAAAGGGATTACGGAAAAGCAGGCAAGTCTGTATACTTCCCCCATTATTGCACTATGTTAAATGGAATTGTTTATGTCCATCTTGTTCAAATGGGCAATAAATACATGAACAAATCCTCTCTTCTGCCTTTGGAATTCCTTACAAAATGGAATCAAAAAGTGCTTCAGTGTCTTGAATATGTGCAAATCATATCTCCCTAGCAACAGTCCCAAAGATTAAAACAAACAAACAAACAAACAATAAATAAATAAATGCCTATATAACTCTGCACCTGGGGAGTCAGCATTAAACAAAGTCTCAATCTGACCCATAGTTTTCCTCCAAGCATCTACACAGCCCAGACAGCAGCTCCTACCCCCAAGGCAGCAATTCTCTTTGCTTTATACATCCTCTTTCCATAGGAACTATTTTCCCTTGAGTCCTCACTGCAGCAGCGTGTCTTTCCATTGCTGAGCCCACAGTCAGTTTCTCCTTATAGACATATCCTCTCTACCTGCTCAGGTAGCTAACTGAGCTCAACAGAACCAATCAGAAATCAGGATTGATTTGGGCTGCAGGAGGAATGCAAATGTAGCTCAAGTGTGCAGAGACAGCACATTAAAGGGAGCTGTTCAATTAATCAATTAATTAGTAATTAATTATGTCTAAACACAAATGGGTAAAGTAATGAGTCAAAAGTGCAAATAATTATACATGTAAACAAGAGGCTGCACTATCAGAAGTGCTTCAGTAGGAAATTAGAAAAATGACATGAAAATATATACTATTTACCATAACTCCTATTGACTTATTTATTCTGATAAAGATTCTGATGATAATTATAAATGTCAAGTGGAGTGTACTATTGCTTTTATCTTTTAACAGTCAAATCCAGTTTTGTGAAGAGAACATGGCAGCAGGTCTAGCTGAAAGGTAAAAAGCTCACATATACTGTATATTACATAGATACAATGCTCAGTGAATATGTCTTACAAAAATTGTCTCTACATATAAGGATTTAACACGTAAATCTTATTTTCTATTGAAAATGCATGGATGCATTTTTAATTCAGGATTGTTCTTCATTATCCTGCTCTGAAGCAGGCTTATTTAATTAGTATAAATTACCAAGGATTTAAGCCCGCTTTATTATTATTATTATTATTATTATTATTATTATTATTATTATTATTATTATTATTATTGTGTTTTGTGTAACAAACTAAGTGTGACTTTAATAACCTGGAAGTTAACTGGATTAGTTTTTAAACACTTTTGTGAAACAGACCCCAGGTCCTTAATAGTCAAGGATAATGTACATCCATCTTCTTACTTATTTGTTTTTTAATTATTAAGAATACATTTGCATATAAGGTCGGCCTTAATTCCCCCAAATTTGGCTCAACAATATCAAAGGTATGTAAAGATTTCACCCTCTGTTTGTTCAATAAAATAGAGACCATCTTATCTGCCATCATTCACATTTATCTTTGCATACCTTTGAGGTAATATAATCCATCCTCTTATATCCACCACACATTTAAATAAACTCCTATCTTTAAGTCCACATGAAAATACAGGGATTTAAAATCAAATAGTGATTGCAGTTATTCTAAAGATAAAACTGACTAAGAACAGAATGAGTAATGTTTCAAATTTCTTTCAGAAGTCTGCTTTTTAGTCTTAGTAATGTTTTAGATACGATTACATATTTCTTAACTCCCAGTGTAATTGAGTTATTCCATGAGATTTTCTCACATAGTGAACATTTCAAAGATACCACAATGAATTTCAGATATTTTCCCATATTCCAGACTTCATAACTGTGTGAGTAGAAATGGAAACGTATGGCTTAATCCAGTATTCCTCAACTTTGGTCCATTGAAGGTCATCTGAGCTCTGAATTAAATAATTAGCATCAGTTATTCCTTTAATTAATCAACTAATTATTTTTAAGAGACTTATATAAAATCTGCTGGACTGTGTTTTTGTCAGACTGGAAACACAGTCTAGCAAAGATAAACAGTGTCTTCATGTATACAGTAGGGATGAGAGTTGTCTGTATATGTAGATTTCTGTGTTTTTGCTGACCAAATATGTTGTCCCTTGGGATCTGTGTTAAATCATTTTAAACTGGAAGAATGAACATCCTGCTGGGGACATTTATAAGAAAAACAAGTGGAGTGAACAAAACACCAACCAGATATACTTGGGAGATTATATGCGGAAAGTCAACATTGCATGAAAAGCGTTTTGCCCAGATATGGTTGGATATGAAAGCCGTGGTGCAAAAGACAGAGAACACCACATCAGAATGAAAAAACATTAAAAAACAAACAAAATTAGGAGAATGAACTGCACCTTCCTTTGTGTGGTCCAGAGGAGTCATTATGTAATGATCACAGGATGGTGATGCTAAACCACTTTGTGACAGAATCAGTCATCAACAGCTATGTTGATTATCAAAGTTTAATATTTGTATTTGTGCGCATACATTATATAGCTTCAATCCATATCCTATTAAAATTAACTGTGACAAACTAGATGTTAAGGTTGTAGTGCTATACTGGTATCATGATCTTATTGTGGTATAAAACGTGATACCGTGACCAATTTCATGCTGTGATGTTTGGGTCATTACAGTTCACATAGAATTAGATGCATAATGTCAGTCTTTTCTGTGAGTGTTATTATATTGTGATTTAACCCCGATCATTCACGTGCATTCGAGTAGTGAACAGGGCTGACTTCAATAGTGGAGCTTTACGGTACCAAAATATTTCAGTAATACTACTAGGCTAGAACTGTCCCTGCTCCCGACAGGAAATATCAAGCTTTAACAATGGTTTTATAGTTTGTTATAGATGTTCATTTTGTCACTTTAGTGATGATATAGTTACCAACAATGTGTTCTATCAGTAATTAAAGATCATGTTAAATTTGATTAATTCGATAACTGATTACATTGTATAATTGCATGTTTGGTTGGAGTACAAACCAAAGCGCCTCCAGATCATAAATGCACAGGTCTGCTCCTGTAATCCGGGAAGATTGATAAATCTCTGATTAATCTGGGTTATAATGAGCTGAATAAAGTAGTTAAGACAGTGTGGCCCTCCAGTAAATCAGTTGTACACACCTGGTGTAGTTCTACAACATTATTGTTGTCCTGTTAACCAAGGTTTGTTGTCTCTATTTTTACTCCACAGCTTCAGTCTTGTCACACATGGCAATTATATGATTGAGGCATTAAGTGGCTTCTTAAGTTTTACAATAAGCAGCTTATGCAAGAATGGTTATACAGAAAATGGGTCGTATTTGATCTTAACTAATGTGGATATGCAAATAGGAATAATTGTATTCATGTATTATCAATGTGGTTAAAATATGATGTAAAGAAGTATAAAGTGTAACATTGTTTTGGTTTTTTTAAGACTGGGTAAAGGGATATATTTCCATTTATCACATTTTCAGAAATTGCTCTGCGCCACGCTGAAGTTCTACTTTGAATAATACAACTTTCACTTAAAAGAAACCAGACATGTTTTCCCCCTAAAGTTCAAAAGTAGAAATTCTTCCACAGCTCTTTTTCGGTGAGCGGTGGACCTGTGTGAAAGCACAGCCTGTTAACATGTGCCCCCTCCTACGGTTTCAGTGGCCTTGTCCTCCTTTCTTCTTTCCGCGCCTTATCAGTGTCCGTTCAGACAGGAACACGTGTATCAATCTCTTGGGATTGGAAGTCTGGAGTAAATGCATGTGCAAATAAAGAACAAAGGAATAAAACAGACAAGGGTAGACAAATATTTAGACAAACATATCATTTAAAATAATCAGTGATTCCTTAAAATTATGTTCTCACAATTGTACCTACTGATATCTATATATATATTTAGAACCCATTTTACACTGTTGCTTTAAAGCAATAATGTATTGTATAGGCTTCTATGTCCAGGAGGTCATTTGTAGTAGGTGGGAGGGTATTATACACTAGAAAAGTCAAGCTGAGACAAGTAGGGCAAGGATCGAATTTGTTTATTTATTTATTTGCATGTGTGTTGCATGTGTTTATGACGGTGACCTTGCTCCTAGCACTGCTGTGTTTCTTCAGATTGTGTTTTTAGTCATGCTGGGAAAGTACAAATAATTGAAAGTATAAGGAATTACTGAACCAATTGAACTAGAGTTGGGTCACTTAGTTAGGGAATATTGAGAAACTGAATTGTAATTTACTCAGTGTGCCCCTAATGTTTGTATGGAAGTTAATACCAGGAACTCAAATACATTTCCACAGGAGGGATGTCATTATAAGGTAATTTACGGATTAAAGCTAATGTCACAATTAGTAAAAAGCAGATTTCTTACTTTTGATCTTTGATTGACTTAATGTAAATTGGTAGAATTGGTGGCGGGATTCTCTTTTCCCCTCTTGGCTGAGAAAGCGTACATAGGAGGATATCTGTCCTTCTGTGATGTTTAAGGAGATTGATAGCTGGGGACAATGAAGAGCCTGTGAAAACGAAAGCTTATGACAGGACAGTACCTCCTCTCTCGTTGTAAGTTGGTGTGAAAACTTTTTCCATGGCCTGGAGCAGCATTTTATTGTTCTAGGGGAAGAGCAGGAACTCTCAAAATGGTATAGCAGAAGGCTATGGTCTTTGTTGTTTGTTGTGACAGCTTGTTGTGACATCTGTATATTGCATATATCTACTTGATGTCTGCTTTTCACTTTGGACACAGGTCAAAAACCAAAACAAAATAAAACAGCATGAGCATTCAAGTTAAACAATTTAATTAGCAATACTTGCAACAATGGAACACAGATGCTGGCCCAAATCAAATATATCAATTGTATATGTAATTAAATTATTATTATTATTGATGAGTATCTTTAGTTGGTTCCCTTTCATACTATGTCACACCAAGATCTTTTCATTCACAATAAATTATCTGGGGTAAATAAGTAACAGTTTATTATAAAAAGTGGCAAAAATACTTTGTAAGTATTGCTTTAAATGTTTTAATCACATTTGCCATATCATAAAATAGAAAGTCTCTCAGAGGAGGGTTTGGACACCTATAATATTTAGACCTTTAAAAAAATAATATAGATAACTAGTATTGTAATGTGTAATTTCCAGAAACGTAATTTAATCAAACTACTCCCCTCTGTAAAAATAAAACATTGTTGTTGTTTTGTAAAATACTGCCCCTATATTTGTCTCTATATTTCAATTGGGTTTACAGGGTAGGAGAGAACAGTGCTTACAGTGAAATAATGAGAAGGCTGAATGCGAATCACATGCAGCCTGCCTTTCGATTGACCTCGAGTCCTTAAATGCCCTTGTAATTAAAAACTGAAACAGCACAGTACGCCCTGTTTGTATGGTGTGGAGCTCCCTCTATTTTCAAAAGTGAGTTTTAAAATGAAGAGCTTATCGCGCTCGTTCATCAGATGCAACAACCTGTAAAAAAAACACAAAAACCAACAACTCGGCCCTGTACAGATTAACCAACATACGGTGTGCAACAGCGTTCAGATTATCTTGGGCTACTTCCAGCAGCAATAAAGCAGCCTAAACCCGGATTGCATGACATTGCATCATTCACCTGCGATGCTTTAAAGCTGCTGCAGTTGAAAGATGAGCCCAGAATGGAAATCCCCTTCTGACACACATAACTGGATACAGTTTCTCATAAACTTCAAGGAATTTGTCTGCTGCCTGTTCTTTTTTTTTTTTTTTTTTTCAATCCTGCATTTTTTACAAGGCAGTCTTTTTAAATCATAGATTGGGAAAACACAGAGAAAATCTCAATATCGGGATTTACATTAAGGATGACACGTCTACTCTCCCGCTTTTTTCCCCTTCTTTTTTAAACATTGTGTGGAGACAAAACTGACATGAAGTGCATAAAAGCTTGTAATACCTGGAAGAGAGGATACAAATAATGTACTCTACATCAACAAGCCTGTCACAATTGCAAAACATATTTTATTTTAAAACCCTCTACCTGTGGTTTCCTCTATTGACTGCTTGAAATCAAGAACAGTTGTATTCCCACCATTCACATTCAAAACACCCGAGGCTCTTTCATTCTAAAGTTTTCCCCAGCTGTCTGTGGTCTCTTTTTCTTTTTCTGAAGGATGAATTAAAGGGGGCGTAGTCATATATTAACCTGAAGGCAAGCTGATGATTTTTTATTATATATATGAAGTATAAAAGTACACTTAAAAATTCCTCCTGAGGATCATTTGTGGCTTCATTTTTTTTTAATTGAAGGATTTCTATACAAAATAATAATAATGATGTTTCAGTTTATACTGAAGGATTTCATCAGTGCCTTGTGAAGGAGGAACATCAAGGTAAAAGGAGGACCGTGCGTGTGTTTGCATGTGCATAGTGCATTTGTGATTGAAAAGCTGAAAACGGAGGATTTAGATAATACTTATTTGGCACGGAAGGCTACGTTTAATTAAAAGTGGTAATGTTGTAAAAACATTGGCAGACACAGTGAAGTAAAAGACCAACATTATCACACAGACTTATGTTGTGACACTTATTCTCATGTCAGTTATCACTCAGACACAGGGCCATGCTGGGCCACATTTGTTTGACATTTCAGTGGCAAACACAGACAGAAATAATAAGGGGGAACTCCACTGAGGTAGGTGGGGTTCAAGATAATCTTAAACTAAAATTTGCACCCCCTGACCCCAACTAAATACATACATAAATAAATAAAATATATTTGTTTTAAACAGTAGAACAGAAAACATCAATCAATCTGAAGATGTTCAAGGGTAAATGTATTCATTTATTTATTTATTTTTAACCCTGGAATTGTGCTTGACCCAACAACCTCCATGCTTTGTCAGGAAGGATGAGACGCAACAATTGTGGGCCTACTTCTGGAAACGTTTGGCCGAAGCAGGGAGGATTCCAGACTAACTCGCGCTCATATGCAGTAGAATATCTCGTACTCAGGATGGTGGACATTTAATTGCTGCAACAAAATGAATTCATTTCCTTACTGAAAATACTTTTTTATAATAGAGCATATAGCACTGTTTATTAAGTGTTCTGCTGGATGGCACGGTCAATGTAAACTAGGCATGATTTTTGTATTAATGTTCAGACATTAAATAATATGATTTGCAACATTCTAGCATGGTGTATCAGGGAGGAAAAGATCAATGTATTTCCCAGCAGTGTCAGGCTTCATATTAACATTATCCTGTGACACATGTTCCTTATCGAGGCATGAAGGCAGCCATTACAAACAGTCTCTCAGTATGAATAATATATGCTGAAATGCTTCACTAAGCCATTAAAATTGACCTTGGTAAATAATTGATTGGGGGATTATTCTATACCACCACCCTCCTTTCTTGAAACTGCGTCAAGGAGGCCTTCTGTGCCTCATGTTTGGCTCAGCTTTCATTTTATTAGTCATAAAATCATAGATTTCTTTTTCCTGCTGGATTGTAAAGATTGTGAAGAAACGACACCACTAATGGGGTTTAATCGCTATGGCCCCTTGCCAGGCTGATATTTGAGATGCTTGTGGTATGGACACAGGAAGTACATTTTTTTTTAATGGTTTATGCCATCCAGTAAAAATGACTATATAAGTGGAATAAGGTGCATTGATTTTGCATATGCAAGATGTAGATCACATTTAAACGTATGGGTACCAAATGCAGATTGTATTGGCAAGTAAGAAATTGAAGGGAAAAGTGCAGGCAGCATAGAATAAATAACATAAATGCATGTCTATTGTTGTTTCTTTACAAAGAATATATAATATTTAAAGCTAACTGTATTGGTCATATCCAGGACATTTTTACTAGTTATGTTTTTGTTACATAAAACTCACCATACACCCAAAACAACTGTTCCTGTTTGGAATATTTGTGGGTTAAAATTCCACAGCAATATTTAAACATTTCAATGAAAAAGTATATAATTCCTAATGACATTCTCAGTACCAAAATACTTTATTAACACTATTAACATCGGACACAAATACAAGTTCAAAAGACACAAACTCTTTATGATAAAACAAAAGGTACACTGACTAAGCTAAATTACTTAAATGATAGATACAATAGGAAGGTAGAAGGTAGTATCAATCCATTAATGCCTAGGTTTGTATATTATAGTGTCCCATATTGCTAGTATATCCCCCACTCAATGTGTGGCTATTCTATTTTTTATTCAACAATACACACAATTGCTTGCAGTCTTCTGTGAAGTACCTGGGGAATATAATTTCTGAGAAGAGAATTGAGGCTGATCAAGAAAAGGTATCTGCATTGAAAACATGGCCTGAACCAAAGAGCATTTTGTGTTTTTCTGGATATTACAGAACATGTGTCCATAATTATTCCAGAATTGTGGCAACGCTCTACCAGTGACAAAACAGGTAAATGCGTATGATTGCAAACAATTGCAGAGGACTTGGCAGAAGTGTGAGGAAGTAACCAGCTCACAAGTTTAAATTGCTTGCCTAAAATGGGCAATCACAGATAGGTTTCATGAATACCACTTAGGCTATGAGTTCTGATATACCTTCCTACCACAGCTGGATATAACAGCATTATCCTATACTGTACCACTCTGGCAAGCAAAATGCAGTTGTGAATGGGCTATCGCGATGACCGCACACTCTTTCCCCAGTTGACAATGAGTTTTTGGAGATGGAAAAGGAGGATGATGTAGCTAGAATCCAGAGTAATGCAAATGCCTGAGACGGATGCCCTGGTTCCAGGTCAAGATCCACAAAATGCTACAGTCTGTCATAATTTCGAAGCAGATGACAGACCTAGTGAAAAGAAACAGAGTAGGGAGCCTGCTGAAGTATGAATAATGTTGAGAGAATGGGACAAACTTGCACTTTGAGAAGGAGTGTCTGACTGAGAAGATCAAGATCACCACAGAGAAACATTCTTCCAGTTAGTTGTGCTTGCAAGTCACCGATCACATGTACTTGAAGGAATTCACAATGAGACTGGACATTGCAGTACAGACAGAACTCTAGATTTCACAAGTTTTATTGGTCTTGTAAGACTCTTGAAGTAGACTAAATGTATACGGAGTGACCCAGATGTGTTAAGAGGAAGGCCAGACTGCAGAATGCTGCTAAACTGGTGCATATCAAGATGTCCATGCCTCTTGAATTAGTCTGCATAGATTACCTCAATTTTGAACCTGATACTTTACAAAGCATGCATTAGCAGCACCAACCAAGGATTAAACCACAAAAACTGGGTCATTCACTCTCTGGTAAAAATGTAATTCTTCACTTTATATTTCCACACGAGAATTCACAATGACCACGGTGCTAATTTAGAGTCTGAATTGATAGTTTAATTGTGTGTTATTGTGATTGGGGTTAAGTCTCATACAGCACCATACCACTGTGGGGAAACCCAGTAGAGAGATTCCATAGACTCTTTTAGACACAGTTGGCACTCTGAGTGATAAGTGGGAGTGACCTACAATTGCACTCAGAAAGACACTACTGGAGAGTCTCCTTTCTACTTCATGTTTGTGCGGCAGGCTCGGCCAATAACTGACCTGTACTTTGGCCTAAGTCCAGCAGGTCATGATGCCAAGACACATCAGCATACACCAAACAGTTCAGAAAACAGCTAAAGTATGCATAAGCATTGGCAACTAGATCCACTGGGAAGAGTGAGCTGGCCAAGAAATGTAAATCTCCAATTACTGAAGGTAATAGTTGTATTCAGGAACAAGGGACTTTGTTTAAGAAGGTCACAGAAGATATTCCGGTTTTTGTTGTTAAACCAGAAGGCAGAGATGGCAGAGAAGGATGCTTCATCATAACCTGCTATTACCTGCTTCTGACTTTTAGAACGAGATGGAGACCCTTTAGCGACCGAACACAAGACTGCAGCAGATGGCTTTGGAAAATCTATGGATGGACCAGAGAGACAGGAACGGTGTCTTCCCACTCCCAAGAGCTGGCATGCAAGCAATATGAGACATGTTTAAACCAAATGGAGAAGGGTTTAGTTTGCCAACTCTGATGGATGAGATTTGGGCAAATAGAGATGGATGTGGCTGAAGAGGTGATGGTGACAGTGGAAAGTGTTGTTCCTGCACCAAGGAGAACCACTCGAGTATGGAGCCCCATGTGAAATACCAGAGCTTAAAGACATTCAGGAGCTCAATACCTTTATTGCTACACAAAATGAGATCATGCAAAATCAAGATCAGATTTTAAAAACAATGTTCTTGGAACATTTAAATGCCTATGTATTAGAAGGAAGTGTAGTTGTTTGTCAAGGACGGAGAATGTAATGCCCCACTAAATATGTGGTTATTCTTTTCTTAATTAAACAATATACACACTTTTACACACAAAACTTAAGAGTGCAATGGTTACTGGTTAAACTGGTTAAGATTAAACACTGTATGGTGTTTAACTAAGATGGTTGCTGCTGCGTTCGCTCATGTTTCTGTAAACTGTGAATAAAAAGTCGTGTGTATTTCCACAACTCTGATAAGGGGCCATGGTTATGTTAGTTTTCAATATCTGGTAATTGGTTGAATATTTGTGAAGATCGCTTCACCTTCCTGCGGAGAGCATGGGAATTCTTGTGACTTTTCTATTTTTCTGAGATTTCTCTACCACGCCTTCACCGTGAGACTCTCATTTGTGGGGGACACAGATGAGTGCTTCTGGTGGATTTTTTTTTATGTGTGTATACGTTACAGTTCAGTCTAATTTTTTTCCTACACTGTTTATTTCCTATAGCAACAGAGTTTTGTTTTTCTTTATAATATTACTGTTCTATGAATAGTGTTGATTGTGTGACAAGGGTGAATAAATCCAAGAATATCTTGAGTTTAAAACGCCCAATATCTGCCCTGCTGACTTATTATTGTAGTTTACCTCATTGTTTCATGGTAAGAGAACACCAGCATTACACATAAATACATAACAAGGTAATGGTAAAGTTGTGTCCATGTTTTAGTACAGGTTATACATATAAACAACAATAAGTTACATATTTTATATCTTCATTTAATTACATACAGGACCAGGGAGATGCACATTTTGTCCTATATATACAACATTTAGTCATTGGAGATTTTCAAATATGTGCCTACCTTAACTTTTATGGTATGTGTGAATCAGGATTAAGGATATTGGTACTAAAAGAGCTAAAAGAAAAGTATCCTCTCCTGTTGCTACTTCTTTTAACATAATCTCTGTTCCCCAATAATCTCCTCTGGAAAATTAGTTTTGACATTTATGTCTAACAAAATCCCTGCCTCTCTCATATTGTGTTTGGGTTTTATTGAACATGATGAGTCATATTTTCCATTTTCATCCAACAAGGATGCCTTGCTTCTCCATGCTCTATTATAAGCTCTGTGTAAGCCAGGATTGATTAACATTGACCAGTCACAATGCAGGCAGCAGGAAACAATAAAGAGCAGGACAGTGACGACAAAACGATGTCGCTCTGCAATCGCAATGACCTTTTGTGGCATTTGGTGCAAGTCATTATCTTTTTTATTTTTTTCTCGGTCGCCTTGCTGATATTGATCCGAGGACAAGACTGGTCTTGTGTTAATAGAGAAATGCTTTATGCAAATGCTTTGTCATTATAGCCTTTTTGCCCAAAGATCAAAGCAAATGCCAATGAAAAGCCAGGGTGATAAATAAATGTACGGCATAAAGGAGAAGATTTGTGTTCAACTGTGTGTGACTTATGTGGGCTGAGTCATCATTTTTAAAAGTAAATAAAGAGGTCCAGAAAATTACAAAGAGCAACTAGTAGTTGTAGATAAAACACTTTGAAAAGCAGATATATGAATGAATGAATCATACAAGTTGCTGCAAACAGGGGAGATTAAATCTTTGTTGTATACAAAGTTTTTAATATAATATATGTATTATGTGTTATCATGGGAGTGAGGTTAAAGAGTGAAAAATATGTTCTTTTATAAAGGGCACAATACTGATTGTATTTCCAATTTTCTTCAAAGACATGTTCCTGATATGTCTGTAATTTCATAAAAATCATGGTTCCTTTCAACAGATTGTGTGGCCTATATGCCTATAGCCTATAAAACACATCTTTTAGAATGTAAATAGTTGGGCACTTCCCACGTATTTGGACAGTAAAGGCTTACAATTGTTCTTCTCAATTTTTGACAATGATTTGTGGCCATTCAATTATTATTATTAGGAACATTACAAAAGTTGGTACTGGTACATTCACTTATTACAAAATAACAGAAAGTCCCAAACCTGCTAAACAAATTTTGTGAAAATGTAGTTGTCAACATATTTTCTGTTTAAACATGTCTGACACGAGACATTGACAATGATTTAACACCCCACCAGCTTGTTGAGGCTGGAGCTCTGCCCAGTGCTGATTAAATGCTTCTTGCTGGTCTTGCAGTGTCTTGCTATATGTCCACTTGCTATATTTGTAGATAACATATAATTTTAATTGAAATCATAAAATACATTCCCTTGCAACCCACAATAGTTTTTCTGTGGTTATATTTATGTAGAAAAACAAATGTCAGAAGGAAGAATAGAAATGAAAATTGCATGTTGTAGGAACATATGCAAATTTACAGACATAAAAAGAAATACCACTTTCAGAAGAATGATACTATAATCAGCTGAGTATTTGAGCTCATTGTTTTGACCTTAATCCTCCATCTGACAGAATACGCTGACAATACTGGACTGTGTTTTGTGTGACAGTTGGGCATCCCTGCTGAATAGCAACACTTTTGCCATTGGAGCTTTCCTAATATCTCTGTTAAGTTGTATACATCGCCTGGAAATTGATTTATTGTATTATATTTACATTTCCAGTCTCCATTCCTTATATTGAAATAAATTGAACATAAATTAACTATTGCATATATTAAAAAGGGTCTTTTAAAGTTTTGTGGACTACATTTATCAATATTATGGTTTACAATGGGGGCGTTTACATGCAGTTTTTTGAGTGATATTAGATAGTTTGGCCCAAAAACTATCAAAAGAAAAAGAAAAGAAAAAAAATGCCACAGAGAAGGAGGGGGTCAATCCCAAATTCTTGAGAAAATTACATAACAATGATGAAAACACTGGAAAAATACACCCATTTCCACATGTAAACTCTAAAAGATAAATTAATACTTTAGAGCTAAATTTGCATTCAAATAACCGGAGTAGGCTAATTCATCACTATTTAAGTAAAGGGTATCAACAGCATATGTAGATTTCATCAGTGATTCAAGTGATTTAAAAACACAAAGGTCTGAATTTTCTTGTCCTGTCATGTAAAACTTAAGCATTTTTAAGAAACCTGATGACTTGTTCCACAAAAATACAGAAGCTGGAGATAAAGTAAAGAATGTACTTTCAGCCCACATTTAATGTGCGTGGGGAGCAAACAAAGTCATAAAATGTTTATTAATTTTGGGAAGACATTTGTGCATTATAGTTGCCAAAAGTGATGCAGTATTTGAAAGTACAGAATAAACTGGAAACGTAAAACAGTAGATGCTCCCAAAACTTAATTCTGCCAGGAAAAACAATCAATTATAATGAAATAATATTATAATGTATGGTTACATTAAGAGGGCTGTAGAAACATGGTAGTCTGATTGATATGTATTCTATGGAAGATTTAAACAAGCATCCGAGATTAGGAGTAAGGATTATTATTATTGTGCTTTAAATCTTGTAAATCAGGCCTTAACTATTCTTCATCTAGTCGATGTAATGAGAGTTTGGTTCAATTAGTTCACACTCGACTGAGGGAAGCAAACCCCTCTGGACTTCTTTTATGTTGCAAAAGTGACTTAATCCATCCCTCTGTGTGTTTTATACAAAGGGATTAGGATTAATTGAATTAATCAAAAGTAGTATAATTGGAATGTACCTTCCACCAGTAAACCAGTGATTTAAAAGGGAAGAAAAAAACAACTTGTTAGTTTAATATTACTTTTTCTGATTACTGTTTACCATGTTTTCAAAGAAATGAGAGCTGCTTTACAATTATTGCAATTAAGATCCGAGACCTATTCTTGGACTCATTTTATTAATTATTGGTTTCTGGCTATCACTTCTGCCAAACAGTAAATCAGTGTGTATTCAATTTATCTGTGTTGGCAGCGTATGACCATTGCTGGAATGAGCCACATGGCATTCAATCTAATAAATTTGTTATGACCCCCAAGAAAAGAAGGTAGTGTAGCTTCTGTTCCTTGCATAGATCTGGCACTTGTCTGAGATGGTAATGTCTCAGATTCCTCTGTGGCAGATCAAAGTCAAGGACTCTTAAATTAAGCTTGCCATTACAATTCTAAGACTTTTTGTTTGTTTGTTAGACAGACTGGGGCCATTCCTCTGAAATGCCTTGAGAAACGCTCCTACACATTAGGTGACATACCTAGCTGTATGCACTCCTTAAAAGCCTTTGTTATGCAAGAAAGGTGGGTTAAAAGTCGCAAGGTAATTAAGATAAAACAAACTCCCACTGACCTGACACAGACTGCAAGGCTGATTTACAATGGGGCCCTGCAGTCTACAGTCAATCTAAATTAAACATGAGATCTATATGAAATCAGAATTAAAAAGGACAGCATAAGGCAGAGAAAAAAGAAAGGCAAGGACACAGAAATCAATTTATAATAATAATACATAAAAGGAGGCAGACATAATCCATTGTGGCTGCATAACTGAGTATTTGTGAGAGTGTATATCTTATGAAACCTTTTAAATGTCCCAGAGGCTGAGCTCTTCCTCCAGTGAAAAGGCATCCGGTGGTCTCAGTTAATTAGTGACCTTGAATATCAGAGTGGGTGTATTGCAGAGTTTACATTATTGCTCGCAGGAGTTCAGCTAAGCTAAGACAGAGTATGTTTGCATATGGGCTCTATATGCGAGCAAACTATAAATTATTCCATTATTTTTATACAGTATGAAAAGATAGATAGAATCAACTAATTTGCAGGGCTTTCAATGAACTACTAGCATTCCCACAGTGTGCTGAAGTGCGTAGGATGTGCCTGCATTCCTGATTTATGTGGCCAGTGCTCCGATCAATAGTCCAGTCTAGACCTCAGTTGCATTTTGGAATATGCCATATAATTTTGAAGAAGAAACCGCAGTGACACAGGTGTTTGAGATGGCCTGTCAAATCCCAGTAAGGACAAATCTCTTTGTAGTGTAGCTGGGATTAATCATGAACAATGTGAACAGGCCGGTCGTTGGAAGCAACAAAGAACTGCTTGGGGGTCTACAGATTGGCTTTTTCTCACTGTCATCTTTATTTCACTGCATATATTATCAAACGCATGTGGATGAAATGCAAGTGCACTCCAATAACCTTCAATTTTATTATAAAGTATATTGCCATCTTTATAATCTTTACAAAATATGTTCTCCACATATGAGGACTCCTTATTAAATATATAATTCTCATAAGAACCATTTTTGTTTATTTAAGAATCATGTTTAAATTATATCCTTGTGAAGGCTTTATGAGGCTGAGATTTACTAGCACATATTTACAGCAAGGCCATGTCTCTGGAAAAAGCCCAAAGCAGCCCCACGCCAGCTGCTCCATTCTTCATGTGAGGAGTAGGACAGCGCGTTCACCCCTAGGGGAAGCTCCATAAACTGATTCCTTTGAGCTCATTGCTAGCATTCCCCTGTCATTTACCATCAGCATCTTGAGATGTCTAGATCATTCTTCGGTTCTGCTAAGTTTCCTCCAGGCCTTCATGATGTTGTGACATCCCATTAGTGTTCCTCAAAATGACAATAATCCTTAATGTTTCAGTTCAATAGTGAATGGATGTTGAACGACACAACGGAACCCATCAATTCTGTGCTTGTAACTCATAGCACACAATATAATGTGAACTATAATTGAAAATAATAATATCGTAGGTTGACTCTTTTGGAACCAATTTTATTCAAACATTTAGATATTGGAGAGTGACTCATAAGCATCAGAAGGCAATCTAAATGTAGTGTAATTAAAAAAATATCAAACATCAACCTTATCATATATGTAATTTGTTATGAAATTAGAATTTCCAGCTGGAAAATCACTTATCGCTGATAACTACACACACACACAAAGCAACCCAGGAAAGATGAAGACAGCAAACATACATCCTTGAAAACATGCCTGATAGTCAGCGGGATATTATTTTCAGCAATTTGCTAGTTCAGTGTGTGAAGAGTTATAATTGTTGTTGACATCCATCTTCTTTGCTCGAGGAGTACTGTATGAATACAATTAAACCAGAAACAGATGATCTGAACAAGACGAGTATTGCACAGACACATAGAGAAACATATCTTCACATTTGACACACAGACAAATATAGAACAACAACAAAAAACCTCCATTGTTAGATAGATGACAGATGACTACACTTAATTACTTAATTACTACAGCTTAATTGAAAGCTAAAGTCTCTAATAGAATTTGGAAAATCAAAAAAGATTTTAAAAAGCATTTCTTTTCTTACAGCCGAAGAGGATGTTTTCCTGGATGGGAACTGGGACTTGCGTTTCAAGAAGAATGAGTAGTGCCCACAAGCAACTCTGCTAACCCCCTCCCCCCCGCTTGATAAGAAGCTGTATTGATGCATGACACATGACACCGGAGCCAGGGATTGCCAGAGTTGTGATGAATTGCCCTTTCTTGCCTCTCCAGCTGTTTCCCACTGTCCTGTGCCATCGGCCTCAGGCTCCCACCACTGAGAACTGGAGTCTTTATTTACAACTACCTTTTCTTTTATGCCTCTTTATGCCTCATTTAAAGACACTAGATTCAGTTCAACTAAAATATGATTATTCTTCAGATATGACATTCATTCTCTACACTAATCCTGTTGACTTTCATTTCCCCATCCAGCCAGTTAGATTGGCTTTTGTTGTCAAAGCTTTTAACATCTAGGATGTGTTTGCATATGTACGTTGACATATAATACATGTGTTTTTAAAGATTACATTTATATTTTGAACTATGGTTTTGCTGCTGTCTAACTGTTGTGGATATTGTAGTCCATACACGATGACTCATCTGGTTAAATAAAGTTGAACTAGATAATCATGGAAAGGTTTAAGTTATTAAATATTACTTGTGTATAACCTTTGCATGTTATATTTGTAAAGTACACTTTGTATAAAACAACCTAGGGGAATGACATATTTCTTACCGTTTTTATTTAAATCCTTATTTAATGTATTTGCTTTATTCTAATGTAAATATTAAGCAATTGTTGATATTAATTAAACATGAATATTAAAATAATCCTAGGGGTAAACACAGGTGCAACTATTTCTGTTTTCTTGATATAAAATAGTATTTTCTAGCTATTTTACATAAACAGGTTAAGGAGCAAAAATGCATCCATATAAGCATATAACTAAAATTGATCCGAGGATTTTCTGTGGTTTGATTAAAACATCAACTATCACACAGACACAAACACTTTTTTTCATATGTGCATATGTTTTTAGGAATCAGTCCCCCTTCTATTGGGCTTGTGTTTCAAGTCATAAGTATGATTTCACAGAATCCGCCAAGGTAATTAGTCTATAAACCTTTCCAATGTATGGCGTCAAGACAATCATATTTTGACAGCCTGGCTTTGTTCACAATGGTGGGAACTCAATGTAACTAGCTGTGGCATAGTGGGTTTTAGCTCAGACGCATATCTGTGCTCCACATTGCAGTGCCACTGAGAACCACGTCCCAGAAGACAGATGAGCTGTCAGGGCCAGAGACACAGCTAATGTGAGGGAAATGTCAGCTGAAGTAAAATATGAAGCCCCTTCTCTCTTTCATTGCCTGTCCTTACAGAGAAGTGCAGTGTCTGAGTCTGCCTTGTAACAGAGGTGAGCAAACAGCCATGAGTTGAAAAAAAAAAAAAATCCTGCAAACACGTTTTGATGGATTCATGTATGGGCCTCATCAATATTACTAGCTGAACAGTAGCTGTTGTTTTTTGAATGCATCATCATTTTTTTGTTGATTTTTTTGTAGTAGTGTTTTATTGGATTTTTGTATTACATATCAAACAAAATATAATTAATTATAACCAACCATTATTTTATCTCTTTAGCACTTAAGTGGGTGCATGTTGATACAACCATGACGGTTTTACATTCACTAGGTTGCGATGAACGACAATTGCTGTATAAGACTACATTGTTCGACATTTTACCTTTTCCATAAATATTGCATATAGATTTGTAACGGGGTAAATGTAGTCTTCTGGTGCAGGAAAACAAGAGAAGTATGGAGGGAGTAAAAGGAGCGATTAGAGTCTGAAGGTAACTAGGTTTAATCTGGTTGAGATAACGGTAGGTAAGAGTCAACGTCTTGAACTGGATGCCTGCCGAGATCCACTCCTCTTGTAATAGCAATCCTAATTCTCAACATGTTTTAAATTGTAGTGATTTACATGATTTCATGATAAATTCAGTTTCTGTAGTTTCCCTCTTCTGGGTAGTGCATTTCGGAGCAAAGACTCAAACCATGAGAACCAAGGAGATTTCAAAGAAATCTTATTTTTGTATTGTCTGCTAACAAATACATAATAATCATAATAATAATAATAATAATAATAATAATAATAATAATAATATCAAACTGTCACTTTTCAACTGCCAGATGATTTAGAATGGACAGCGAGAATCATTTTAATTAACATTATTATTATTATATTTATTTTAATGTATTGTTACAGAGGTTTGTTGCACTCAGTGCTTTTTTGTGTGGAACCTAGTAGCAGCCCTTCCTGGTCATTAGCCAATAGGATGTTACGTATTTGCCATCATATGAGATATCCTATATGGAGCTAGTGTTCCCATTAGTTGATTGCTTGGTTCATGGTTTGGACGTCTCAATACACGTTCTGGACTGAGGCAAGAGTGTCACTTTGTTCTAGTAAAAAAAAAAAAACATGTACTCGGTTTGTTTTACAGATTTCTATAAATAAACATCTAAACTGCGGATCATTTGTCGTGCAGACATATTTCAACCTCGCCTCCAAAATATAAAAGTGCATACACACAACAAGTGGCCTATTTAAGGTGGGGGGGTGGGGGGGAGTACGGTGTCATTGCTTGTATTCACCTAGAAACTCCTATACAGACGTGCTCAAATTTGTTGGTACCCCTCCACAAAAAACGAAGAATGCACAATTTCCTCCTGAAATAATTTGAAACTGACAAAAGTAATTTGCATCCACCATTGTTTATTCCATATTTAATAGAAATCAGACTTTGCTTTTGATTTTGTTTTTCAACATAATATTGTAAATAATAAAACAAATGAAAATGGCATGGACAGAAATGATGGGACCCTCAACCTAATATTTTGTTGCACAACCTTTAGAGGCAATCACTGCAATGTTTTCTGTAGCTCTCAATGAGTCTTCTGCACCTGTTAACAGGCAGTTGGGCCCACTCTTCCTGAGCAAACTGCTCCAGCTGTCTCAGGTATGATGGGTGCCTTCTCCAGACTGCAAGTCTCAGCTCTTTCCATAGATGTTTGATAGGATTCAGATCAGGACTCATAGAAGGCTTCACTTCAGAACAATCCAATGTTTTGTTCTTATCCATTCTTGGGTGCTTTTAGCTGTGTGTTTTGGGTCGTTATCCTGTTGGAGGACCCATGACCTGCGACTGAGACAGAGCTTTCTGACACTGGGCAGTACATTTCACTCCAGAATGCCTCAATAGTCTTGAGATTTCATTGTACCCTGCACAGATTCAAGGCACCCTGTGCCAGGTGCAGCAAAGCAGCCCTGAAACATAACCGAGCCTCCTCCATGTTTCACTGTAGGTATGGTGTTCTTTTCTTTGAAAGCTTCATTTTTTCATTTGCAAACATAGAACTGATGTGACTTGCCAAAAAGCTCCAGTTTTGACTCATCTGTCCAAAGGACGTTCTCCCAGAAGGATTGTCGTTTGTCAATATGCATTTCAGCAAATTCCAGTCTGGCTTTTTTATGTTATTCGATCAAAAGTGGAGTCCTCCTGAGTTTTCTTCTATGGAGGCCACTTTCGCTCGACGGATGGTGCGATCAGAAACTGATGTACCTTCACCTTGGAGTTCAGCTTGTATCTCTTTAGCAGTTATCCTTGGTTCTTTTTCTGCCATTCGCACTATCCTTCTGTTCAATCTGGGGTCGATTGTCCTCTTGCGGCCGCCCAGGGAGGTTGACTACAGTTCCATGGACCTTGAACTTCTTAATAATATTTGTAACTGTTGTCACTGGAGCATCAAGCTGCTTGGAGATGGTTTTGTAGCCTTTACCTTTACCATGATTGTCTATTATTTTCTTTCTGATCTCCTCAGACAACTCTCTCCTTTGCTTTCTTTTGTCCATGTTCAGTTTGGTGCACACAATGATACCAAACGGCAAAGTGACTACTTTCCTACATTTAAAGAGGCTGAATGACTGATTACAAGATTGGAGACATGAGTGATACTAATTCAAGAAACTAATTAGTTTGGAATATCATTATAATCCAATTATTTATGATCTTTTCTAAGGGGTACCAACAAATGTGTCCAGGCCATTTTAGAATATCTTTGTAGAATAATTAATCTCTTTTCACAGCTTTTTTGCTTATTCTATGACATACCAAAGGCATGCAAGTGTACATGATGCAAAAGCTTTTAATTTCATCACTTATCAGGAGGAATGAAGCATTAATTCAGTGAGCTGTAAGGGTACCAACAAATTTGAGCACGTCTGTATCAGCGGTGGACGCATATTTCTAGCAGGCGCCCAAATCGAAAGTTGTGCATCCTTACCCGTTTCAATTACAGAGCTCCACCGAAATACATCTCTTTGATTGAGAAGCACCGGAAACCGCGTCTAGTTTGCCTGTATATTGTCGGTTGATGTGTGAATTTTCGCTGGGTGTGTCCCATAGTGATATGTGGTTGTGAAGCAAAGATTTAATGGGTTTCATGGAGAGTTTGAGCTAAATGTTTCAACTTCGAAATGACTCAGAATCGCGCATTTCAGGTCTCCAATTTTTTATTTTTTATGGGGGAACCCCCACAGACTCACCGCTGTGAATTCCTCATTCCTTTTTGCCCTCATTTTGCAACATTCATTTTGTACAGTGGACAGTGATGAAGGGAAATGGAAAAAGACTTGAATCTAATAAGACACAAAATGCTTGAACATTTCGATTATGTTTATCTATATGCCTACAATAATCTTTAACAAATTAAGTGGTCTGAAAGCGTTTTAATACTAATATTTACATGTATTTAACATTAGATTTGTGTACTTTGTCAAATGAATTAACTAAATATAAACACAACAGGGTATTTTACTAATTCACAGAATTGTGTGTGTGTTGGAAAGGGGCATTTGGAGGCGTGATTCCCCCCTGGATGCATTTTCTTGGTTTGGGTGCATTTGTGTTAATTATAAGATATTATCTTTGTAAACTCAACAGAGAAAAGCATTAAGCGGCCATTTAACACCACCAGAACTCAACCAGAACAGGTTAGACAAGATTGCTACTCCTGGAACTAGGAAACGTATCCTTTTTGGAACATTTTCGGAATACATAATATTTATTGTGATGAAACATAATACTGTTGAGGAAATGGGAGAGACAGTACAGCAGAAATACAACAATACATACTATAACAATACAATACATATAATGGTGAGAACCATACAGTATATAATCTAGAATTTGTAAAAAGGAAAGAAATACAATTGGATTTGGAAATCAAAAGCAAGACCACAAAATGTGATGGGAGAACTGATGTTGCAGCTCTGCGCACCAGGAGATCATTTCATGCTTGACGCAAACAGTGTCTATCCTATGCAGTATAAGGTAGCAAAATCATGCAGAACAAAGCAATCCAGAGAAGGAAGAAGAACATCTGTTCCTCAATGAGTTACATCCTTACAGTACCTTGTAAGCAGCCAGCCCCAATCACATAATGAACCTCTGAGACGTGTGTGGATGGGCACTAATTTGATTTACAATGTACTCCATTTTCCTTCAGATAAGTAGTTTAGTCAATTTTGGCACAGCCAGTTGGAGTCCTTGACTGCAATCATTGATGCTGCTATGCTGCTTCAACACTGCTAGGCATGGCTTTAAAAATACAGCATATTTTGAGAGCAGTACATGTAATATAGGGATTGTCAATTAGACATCCAAATATTGAACAGGTTCATGTATCTATAGACTGGTGTTTCAAACATATACTAAAAAGCAGAATAAACTTTATCTGAATGAAAATAAATTGACATTCTAAAACTTTCAGGCAACTTCTCCATTTAGATATAAAACTATAACATTCCCTAGAGATACCACTAGCAAGACGTATTTGTCTGTTTTTGTATTTTTATTTTTGATTACTCTTTTAACTGAGATTTAGTCACAGTCATAATCAGGGGTGAAGTGGCTTTTTCAACCACGTTTCTCGATTCTAAATATATATAATTAATAATGCATGTATTTAAAATATTTCCTTGTTAGTTTTTTGTCTGAAATAATATGATGAGAATAGGTAATAAAGACCGCATATTCATTTTACAATTTACATACGAACAGTGCCTGCACAATGAAGTGCAGAATCTTACACAATATTCTGTGAGAATGTGTCAGATGAACCATCTTGAAAACCCAATAGGTCCAAAATGTCGTGAGAAACGAGCTCAACAGGAATCTCCGGAACAATATTTTGGAAATGGTATTAACAAAAAAACTAAAACGGCAGTAATGACAACAACAATACTCGATGACCTTGCGCAACTGAGCCAGAAAGTGGAAAGATGACAACACTGCAGCTGATGTCAGAGAGTCCATGGCAAGAAACATCTTTACATGTTCCTTGATTGTGCAGATGGTAATCTGAGGTCATTTGTAGACGTGTTTCTACTTTGTCAGTTTTACAAAGTTGGCAACTGCATATAACTTTTATAACCGAGACACTTTACGATATTGTTAAAATAACCGATTAAATCCTGCAAAATGGAAAGAGGGCGTTACTGTATCATCTTTGACTAAGCTGATTGATTCTGATTGGGACTGCTTTGGTACCTTTTTTCTACCAATACACCTCTGGTCATAATCATTTTAAAGATCAGATATTTCACCCATATGTTACTTTCTTGAGGGTATTGCTTGACAACAATTCATCTGTTGATTACATTCCGTTAGTCCTGTCCAACAATGGCATATATTCAATATTCAATATTCATTAAGGGATTATACCTGTACATCAACTCTTTAATGATTTAACGTTTTACATCTCTCCCAATAAACCATAATATTGTGAGAAAACTTGAAACACTGTGGAGAAAAAGTGAAAACTCATGCAAAAGCAAAATAAAAATATTACTCTTTGTCTGTTGTTGGAACATAATTACTGCAATGACTTCAAATGATGTTCAAATGTGATCACTTAAACAGCAGAGGTAGAAAGCTTTGCATTATTTTCCCTGGACTAGATAAATCATTGAAAAAAATCCATAGTAATTATTCAGTTTTTGACAACAAATATAATGTAATCTTAGTGTCTGAAGAACCTGTTTCCTCAAGTAGGTGTTACAATGTGAGGAAAACCAACATATTTCAGGGAAATTTAAATATAGGTCAACGCAGATGCATTGTTTCCTGCTAAACAAGCTGTGGTTTTATTCAGAACAAACTGAACAAATCGTGGTCTTTAAAAGCATGTTTGTGTTATAGTGGATAATTGTTCTCACTGTTTTCATCTTCCTTAAAAGTGCTCTAAGTAAGCAATCGGAAGTGAGATTATTTCTTGTTTACATAACAGAATACCTTGTTAGAATATATTTTTAAACAATGTAGATTTCCCTTGGGCGTGGGGTGGCCGTTACATTGTGGGAAGGTAGATATGACTGAGAAAAACAATGCAAACAAATTACTAAATGATAATATATAATTTTCTATGAAGAACAGTCAATACACTGAAAATTGATTTCAGAATAGAATAGTTAGTGGTGGACGTATCAGTCTATTCCACGTCATCTCATGCCTTGCTTACTACAGTGTGTCTGCAAGACCAGCGGCACACACTTGTAAAGGAAAAGATATGTTAAAATTATCATCACTTTTAAAAACTAATGATTCACGACAGCTGTTTCAAATGAATGGTATAAACACATAATAAAATAACAAATCTGTTTTCATTTCAACCCTTTTCACCATTTTGGTTGAGTTTAGTCATGCACAGTATATCATTAGGAAAGTTATTGTTTCAAAACTCAACACCTAGAGCATGTTGCAAGGATTCGAAAACTGTGGCATTGTAGCAAAAGTATCATATAATGGATTTGTTTCTTCACCACTATGGCATTTAATGTATTGTGTGCAAACAGTGAAGCTTCTTATAAATCAAATCAGATAGAAAGAATCTCATAATGGAAAAGATCTGACAATTTGCAGGTGCTCGGGGGCATTTAAAACGTTTGTGGAAAAATCGCTTTCACATAATGAGTTGGTATTGATGTGAAAATTGTAAAGGAAAAGTGATAGAAACAAGAATGTGGACATTCCCCACCCTCCTCCCTGGTTTCGTGCAGTAAGAGGGGAGCTCCACCCATGCAAAGTTAGCGAATAATTATTAATGGATGGTGAGATGAATGTATCATTCCAGCCTTGAGCAGCAGTGAGATTCAAATTTAATTGATATTTTCTGTATTTGATTCAATTAAATTTAGTAACTGAGAATGATTAAACCAGAGCACATCTGTATTATATATTCATGTAGTTACTCATAAGAATAGTATAATTATGCATTATAACAATGTACTTAATGTGTAACAATGATTAAACTGTACACAATTGTCTGGTAAGGATGCCCACCAGGAGCCCCACTTTGTACACATTAAGTACATTGTAATAATACATAATTAAACTGTAGTTACTGAGAACCTACTATGTAAATACACTGTGACAGGGAGACGTATTACAAATTGTTACCCTGCATGCTCTATTTGGACTTGGCTTATTGAAAAACACAGATAAGTATATACGTATACAAACTAGTACTCTACTCTGCTAGTACTTTCACCAATCAAAATGAGAAAAACAAACTCTAAATGAAATAGGAAATCCCCCTTTTGAAGACTTGCATCTACTCAGTAACTGCACTGCTTCATTAAAGTACCTTCTTAATGAAGGAAACAGCTTCTGGGAAGAGCCCTAATATGATTTTCAATTAAACAGACAGAACTTAGTCATTCTCATGTGATTACAAAGCTAAGTAGGTTTAGTTTCTAAAAATTCCCCTGGCAAAGTGTATTTGCATTCTGCACACACATATTTTTACCCTAATTATCAACTGTGGGGAAAACATTTTACAGAAATTATATTTCAGTGGGGCATATTGCTGGGTAATAACACATGGAACGTATATAGCGCTTTTCAAGGACCCAAGGTTGCTTTACAATTATTGAGATTAGACAAAGAAACAGACAAGAAAACAGAAGTCAAGACAAAAACCACTACAGACTAAAACACTTGAAAGAAGAGAGGGTGTGAACTGAAAAACATACAGCAGTGTGTGAATTTGGGAGGGGGGTCAGGGTAGGCCTTGTCAAAGAGGTAATGTTATTAAGAACTTAATGAACCCTGTTAGGGTTTGAAGTAGGAGTAAAGCTTCTCAGAAAGTATTCAAATTGATATTGAAAAATTAAATACAGTTAAATAATGATTGGTTTAGTAACTTCTTGTATAAGTCAGTATAAGATTATTCTTCTTGTATAATGTGTTTGTAATGGTGGTGTTAGTCTCCTGGGTTCTGCTTGGAAAGTAAAAAGCCAGGCTTTTACAGGAAAATCTCAGTTGTAATTGAGATACAAGCATGTCTTAAACTGACATTTTAAAGGAAAATAGAAGGTTCAGACAAACTGTTGCAGACCAGAAGCAATATTTACATTTAGTTAATATATTGTGTGAGATAAGACTTGCTTAATATTACTGAAAAGTTATTTGCACAGTCCACACAGCTGGAACCACTCAGCTTCACATCAAGGTCCTTAGCCTCAGTCTGAATGAGATGACATCTATTATACAATAAAATATGGCTTTTACATTTTTTGTTACTTATATTTGAATCCACGTAGTGCTATATCATTTATAAAGATAGGACACAGGCTCGGGGTAATTGTAATCTTGGAATGCAAGTTTTAAAACCTGGACCATTTGACTGAGTTCTGTAGAAGCTGCAGAAATGCATTCACCTGAAAAATGTACTTTAAGCTCCTACAGTTCCAGTGAACTGGGAAGGTAGTGATTAAGGATGTATCTATTTGATCCTCACAACCTTTTGCGTATCGCTACCTTTCTGCTCTCACCTCCTAGATGCACTTGAATCTTGTGAAACTAAACCTTTCTAAATCTGATTTTCATTTCTTCACCCCTTCCTCCTGCCCCTCTTCTGTTCACTCTCTCTCCAGTCTTCTGGAATCGACCACACGTTCTCCCTCCTCTACAACTAACAATCTTGGAGTCATCCTTGACCTATCCACTTGCTTTTAAACAATGTACATAGAATCTCAGTCTTCCTCAATATCTATTTCAAACAGCTCCTCAGCCAAGCCCTGGTTCTCTGGTTACCTATAGACTACTTCAAATACCTTCTGCCTGACCTCCTTGTGTCTGCCACCCATGCGTCGCAGCTAATTCAGCGCTGCTGCTTGGATGGTGTTTTCTGTCCCAAATTGCCCACTGTTCTGTTAAAAAAATATAGTTTTAATCTGAATCATTAGAGATAGCTTGTTAGTTGTTAGCGTGTCCACAAATGTATTTACAATATACTATTAAATGCGTATTGCATTATTTGACAAGGTATTATTACTACTCCTGCTTTGCTATGTTTTTTGGTTTATATTCTCGGTTGGAGTTTTCACATAGGCCAGTTCAGTTTGCAGTCTTAGTTTTTTCCCCGGGGTATAATTATAATGCAGAAATGGAATGTAACATATTCACAATTCTGTTAACATATAAGCAAATACATTTGTTTTGTGCGTGCTTTTGTTCAAGTTGCCGCAGGGAAGACAAATCCGGACCTTTTGTAGTTTACCTCCTATCCAGGAAGTTGTGACACGACCCATCCTGAAACACTTAATCAGCATACATGCAAGAGTAAGTAGTTTTTTAGTTTTTTTTTTTACAAAAGATGCTTATATGCTAAAATCGAACTGAAAGAGTGGTAATCATCATACTTACCAGGCTATGGGTGTTTCCCAAGAAACAAATTATAATAATAATAATACACTGCAGCAACAGATAAAGATGCATAAAACCATAATTTTAGGAATTTTAGGAAAACACATTCCATTTAATGTCCTGTATGAAGAAAGGAAAAATATGTCATCTTGAACATCATCTGTTGTTTTAGATGCATCTGGATCATTCTGACTGACTTTCTCTGTGTGATTTCTCCCTGTTCAGTTCACAGTTGACAGATTCCTAATTATCACATCAAATTGGTTTGTTAATTGTGCAATGAGCCTGGCTGTCTTTACTGTGAATGGTTAACTGCTGTGATAATTGGTTTCAGCCATCACTCTCAAATTGCTCAGTATTGTACAATTTGGCACAAAGGGATTCGAGGGTTGAAAGTTGTGAATGAAAAAAGCTGTCTATATTGCATTTGTTCTTTTCTTAAGTGTTTATACCCTTCTTTTGAAACAGTTGTTGTGAATCATTTAGTTTATTAAATATTGTTAATTATACTTATTTATCAAATTATATATTTTTTGAAGTTGCTGAATGCTAGAGAATGACTCTAGAGTTACGAGAAAGCATAAGAAGTACAGTTAATTGAATGGATTTAATATTGACTAGATAATGCAGTGTCAGTCCAACATTTACACATCAAGTTTTTTAAAGAGATATACTTAATATGAGAACAGTTTCAAGTACAGCTGTAGTTATACCATATTGTGGCAACTTATTAAATCCCAAGATTAATCATATAGTAAAACAATGTGGTATGTATTTCCACAAGAATACATCAGTTTAAACATAATCACAGTTTTGAACTGTAGATGGGGAGATTGACCATATGTGCCTAAAACTATTAAGTAACTAAAAAACATGTATTTCCACTCCAATCCTTATGTCCTGCATATTATTAAAAACAGCAAATGCATAGAGAAAGCATGACTTAAGTGAAATCAAGATTAAGCAAAACAGTAACCCTTCTCTTTGATATAAAGAAATCAGCATAATGTATTCAAAGATTGCTATTAGTATAATCATTATGGCCCATGGCAACATACAATACACATTTCAAGGAACATAATACAAAATCATATAATAAAGGACTTAAATGAAAAGAGTAAGTACAACATACAGTACATGCTTCTGTTAAAAGGCAGATCAGGGGTTGTTCAAGTGCAGACACTATGGCAATACTTACTCCAGAGTTAGAACTATACTAGTTATACTAGTACAAATACAGTTATAAATGAAGGCAATTTAAATTAAATAATAATTATAGTTATAATAAGGAGCAATAGTAGGGTTCTTCAAAAAGGGGAGCAGATAAATGAAGGGAAGAACAGAGAGGAATAGTGTGGACAAATTAGAATAAAGAGAACAGCAGGCAAACACCAGTAGCCTAGATGAGAAAGCATTAGGGCCTGGATGAGGAATTGTCTGACATTCCTCCCAAACTTATTGTTAAAAATTATGTTATTTTACTCCTGGTAATAAAAAAAATCTCTTTATAGTAGCTGTGTGATTTCCCCTTGATGTTATTTGAATTTGATAATTATTTCAAAATGTCTAAGGGTAAAACAGAAATAAAATGATTTTTGAAAACTGTTAGATGCCAGTTTCAATCAATCAATCAATCAATTTGTATTTGTATTGCACCCTTTGCAGGGTAGAACGCTTTACAGAGTGATAAACATACTACAATAAATATATATTGCCCTTAACAGTTTAAATAAACTAAAATAAAGTAAACCAACATAAAATAAACCATGAGGCACAGAGGAGAGAAAAACAAAAACTCCTAAGGATGGCACATTGTTATAGGTGAAAATATTTCTCTGGGGGTCCACAGCTAATGTGGCCTAAGGCCTAATGGTTGCCTCCCCTCCAGGGAGTATAATTGTTCCTGCAGCAAGGAGGTAATAAAGTTCTTAAATGGTGCTGTTGGCTGTGGTCTTCCCTCTGTTGGGGACCCCTTGCTGGCCCTCGGGGGTGGGAGGGTTGGAACATCAACAGCCCTTGGGTGGCGATGGCTCTTCAGACCTTGGTGTGTGTGTGCACGGTTAGCTCTCCGTGGTGGGGTGCCTTATCAGCCCTCTGGGGTGGGTTGTGCCTCGTCGGGCTTCCACGATGGGGGTCAAGGTGCCTCGTAGTCCCCTCAGGGGGGGCTATTCCTGGAAGACAAAAATAAAATTATGCTCAGATACTGGTCATACAATGCAGGACATCTCCAAATACAATTGTGCATTGCATGTCCATGGCACACCGGCGGCATTATGGGCTAGAAAAACAGAGACTAAATAGATGAGTCTTCAGGTGTGATTTAAAGACTAAGACAGAGGGGGCACCTCTTACAGAGGCTGGAAGATCGTTCCACAGTTTCAGGGCCCTATAACTAAATTATCTGCCACCTGCGGTTTTCTTGTGTATTTTAGGGACCAATAAGTAACCGGCTTCCTGGGATCTCAACAGCCGACCTGTAGTGTATTCAATAAGGAGATATTTTAAGTAGGGAGGTGCCAGTGCCTTTAGTGCTTTAAATGCTAATAAGAGAACTTTGAAATCTATCCTGTAGCGCACGGGCAGCCAGTGAAGAGAAGCCAATACTGGAGTGATATGTTCATGTTTCTTTGTTTTACAAAAACGTTTAATAAACTGCATTGCAATCATGTAGTATATCCAGGAAAACAGCTAAGTTCCTCCTATGTTTTTCATAGAACTGTGAATGTGGAGATGTATACAATAAAGTATGAATACCTATAGCTCAATTTAGATACTCAAGCCCCATTCACTCTGAAATGCCGGCAAAATGCAGAATGCAGTTTGACATTACTGCCTTAAAATCTAATTTAATAACTCGAAACAAATGACCGTCAGTGTCACTGTAATGCAGTCTAACGTATGCCTGTATAGAGATTATATTTTGCATGATTTATTGGTCTATAATTTGACATATGTGTGACAATAGTTAGCATTACATTCGTCACCAACCTGTTGGTTCACCAATAACACTCAGAATTGATGTGACTGTATTATTTTCAACCTCCGCTATTTCTAACATCCCGGTCCATATTTTGTTACAGTCACAAGTTCTTGGTCAAAGGTGTTTAACCTTGTTGTGTTGTGGTTGCAAAAATGCGCCCCTATTCTGATTGGTTACGGCAGTTAGCTGATGCACTGCGTCAACATCGTTTTCCTGCTCCATTCACACAGACCCATTGCCGGAAAATTGCCGGCAATTAGACTAGGCTGGCAATAACCCATTCAAACAGACCTTGTTGGCAAAAAAAGTCACCAAAAAGCCAGCAATTGTTTCAGTGTGAATGGGGTATTAGATAAGTCACAAAAAATAGGCTTGTGTTTAGGGCTGAGTGATACAGAAAACATAATCTTATATTTTACCTGAAACAGACACTTTGGTGGTACATATCTACAAGCACATTTTTTAAATTTCACAGATCAAACTAGATATGAGTACAAAGAGAAATGTTGAAGATTGCCCAAGGGAAGAAACTTGTTTGTCTGTAAATTTCTCATGAAGATAACAAATTTAACGAAGTCTAAATCTGAAAAGTACTCTTGTTTCGGAGTGTAAATCTATGCCTCCATTGTATGATGTATATTAATCATACAATAGAACTGTATATTAATATTGTTAATACTGTTGTTTTTAAACTATTGTGAACCAGGAAGAACAGGATTCCAGAGAATGGAGGGATTGTAATTGAAAGTGAAGCAGGTGTGATGTCTGCATTGTGTGGACAGGTGAAAGGCTGAAAAATAATACACGACTTTCACTTACTATAAAGCACACACGGGCAGGTGCAACTCAGCTGTACTCATTGATCATGATACAATCAATCAGGGCTGTTGCCAGCAAACAGAAAAAAATCAACAAAAACAACTGAAACAAGGAGGAGAGAGGTGGGGTTTTAAAAGCATCAAATTAGAGAAAAAGCAGTCAGCTGCCCTGATATCAAGGAACAGCTGGTGCTAACAACGCGACCTGGGGACAGAGAGGGTTCTGTTGTCACTGGAACAGAGCCAAGCCTGGCTGAGACTGCAGAAAGGCTGCCAATAGCAGGAGGCTGTACCAAGATTATATAACCTCACTGCAAAAGAAAGACGTTATGGAGCCAGAAAAGTGCATGCTTTCAATTATACACAGACAATTTAGTAAGAAGAGAAGCCCAATCCTAGAGACTTAAACCCATTCAGGAATTCTCCCTTTGATATTTCAGTTGATTGTTATTCTAACTCAAATGGAAAATGCACCTTCCACATCAACAGCTTTTGCCGCTGTGCAATCACATTGGGTATTCCGAATCCATTGACTCCATTTTAAGAATTTAAATAATTGTTTAATTACATTTAAGGATCACTTATAGTCATTCCCCCATGGTTGACCAGTTTAACTGTTATCTAAAGTAGGGCCACAGGAGTCATTCTGCAAATGTTTTTTTCATATAATTCTTATTTTTCTTACAGGGTTAATTTTCTCCCAAAAGACCTTAAGTGAAGTGTTTGCGGAAGAGCTTTAGGGTTTTATCCCATGTTTAAGTTCATTAATATAGGATTAATCAGTTAATTTAATTTAAAAAAAAAACTATCCAAGGTAAATATTCAAAAGCCTGCTATATTCCTTTCCCCATATTTATTGCCAGTATACACAGGTGAATTCTTGTTGTATTTTTGTTACTTTTAGTACAATTTTGTCTGAAGCCTGAATCAAGCATTATTTTGTGGATGACAGTTTTCTATATACATTAAAGACATGTATGCCTTTTCACCTTGAATGTTCCTGAGCAGAACAAGAGACAAATGTTTCAGATGACCTTGTGTCTGGAGACTGGTTACGTATGAAAGCAATGACCATGGATATTTTTAATCTCTTTGCCATATTCTTTCAATGCCTAAGTAGTCTGGCTCCTTAACAAGTTTCAGAATGAATACAATAACGTGATCATCTTTTAGATCATCCAGTATCTTAATAATTGTGTGGCTTTACCTGTTCATGATCTGGTATTTGTATTCTGTTAAGGTTTCAGTGTTTTTTCCACCTTACCTTTAAAGGATTACTGATTGTGACTGATTAAAACACGCTTTCCACAGTTCTTAATTAACTGCAATGTAAGTACTATCAGTGCTGGCAGCTCATTTGCACAATCCCGTCTTTGCGTTTTTTACAGGAACACCCAGAATTAAATATTCATCAATGGGTTAACAGCAAAGACAAAGACACACAGACAAAAATAAAACTAAATTAAAGATGAAATATTTCTTTACTTAGAGGGTTTTGGGAAGGAAAACTTTATCCAGCATACAATCTAGGATCCTTCAAGATACAGTTGGATTCAATTGTAGTCAGTTAGTTATTAACCTGCAGCCAAATGAGTTAGATAGTCAAGAGGCTTTCTGGAATTTCAAACCTTTATGTTTGTATTTTTATATTGAAAAATATGTAGTGTTCATTTTAACAATATTTTATTTATAATACGGGCAGTAGGGAAGTGTTCTCTTATGCGTTCCGCTCATGTGAAGGCTGTATGTCTGCTGCCTGCCTCTAAAACACACGCCGCCGCAGTGCATGCTGGAACTTGAGCGGGTGGGGTGTCCACACCGCCAGGATCAAATGCCACTGATGCATTTGATCCGGATCTGTACTGTCTCCCTGAGAGGTGAATTTGATCTGATCGCTGAGCGTTTACACTGCCATTTCTGAGCTGGATCAAATGCTACAGAAATAGGTTGATGAGGATCTACACATTTTATTTTAAGTTTTAAACACTTTTAAAACAAGAAATTGACTTAATTGTGTCTGTGGGATTAAAAGAAAATCACATTTATTCCACTTCTTAACAGAAAGGCAAATAATGTGGGACAAAATGAATTGTATCAAGGTGACATTTATGTATGTGTGTATGTTTCTGTTTGTATGTATGTATGTATATGTGCTGTTATGTCTTCACAGCAGGGATTATTTAATTGGTTTGATTTTTTGATCTTTTGAGATGTGAGTTAAAGAGGCATGTTATAACTTGTACTTCAGTTGATCCCAGGAGAGTTCACAATCCTCAGACTTGCAATGTGATGACCTGTACACTCAGGGAAACTGTATGTAAATTGCATGTTGTGCACAGAAGGGTTTCCAATGCTTACAATATAAAAATGTTTGCTTAAGCAGTTAAAAGCTTATTCTCAATTATTCAATGCTCTGTGGGATTATATGGGTTTTCAGGTATTTTAGTTCAGAAAAAAAACATTGTAAACTCTTAGTTCAATTTGAAGATTCATTGTTGTTAGTAACATGCATTCATCAGCTTTTCAAATTCCATATTTTACATTTGCCAAGCAATCCAGGCCCACAATTATGAAAAAAATGTATTGCCTGCATTGCTAACTTAATAAATCATGCTGAAACTGTCATGCTGTTTCAGGAAATACCTATTCACTATTATAATTATTTTAGATTCAAATGTTGAAAACACAATAAAATAATACACATTTTTGTTTATGAATTAGAACGTAAAGCACACTTTTGTTATATATACCAACATTTTCATTAAAACATATCAATTTGGTGGTTCCTATGTTGTGAAACCACCTGCTCAAATCAATCTGAGTTGATTTGCAATTATAATTCTGAAATATTTATAGCCATAAAAGAAGTGAAGCCCTACAAAATAATTCACTTCAGAGACCCACCTGAGATACTATAAAACATAAATCAAACTAATTAAATCTAGTGCTCAGCATCTGTGTGCAATTGTATAAATGAAGGAAATTAAGTGGCTTGGTAAACAAGTAAACATGTCACCCTTTACATGGAAATTAAAGATTTTGCTAATTGAAAACAACAGATAAACCATGTGGGATATTTACAGTCCCCTCAGAGGATTGGTCACCTTTATAAGCCATTATCTAATTTGTTTTTACCTGTGAGGTAGAGAGGGGCAACAAGATAATACATTCCTCCTACATATACTAATGTTGGTTATATGAAGCAGAATGCTATTTTTGGGGTTGCACCAGTGAGCATCTAAATAAAAGTGTGCTAATTGACAGATCTTGTCAAACAGTCTTGTTCTGTTGTATTCACACTTTTTCTCTAACAATTATTTCATTATAAAGGCACTGTAGCAATGGCAGGAGGTTAGCTAAGAGTTTATGTGGATTTAAGTATTGAACTCTAGGCCAGATATAGACCAAAGAGTTGCATTTTTCAAAAGTAGTTTTGAAGTATCAGAAAAATTGAACCAATAACCTTCAATTTGTGACATTCATCAACTAGACGTGGCCTTAAATATACATTTGGGATTTTAGTTATTGGCATTTCTCCATCTCCCTGAGGAAAAATAAATCTGTATTTTCTCAGTCACATGTTAATCCCCTGGGGTATAGTGTGATTTACCCATCTATTTTAAAACAGATATATTCCAGACTGTAAAAGAACAGCTGCAAGTTGCAAATACATTTGTCCAAATATTTATTTATATAACTTTGCTGTAGTGGAATTTTAGAAAAATATAGCTAAAACGTTTCTGAATTTCACAGGTTTGTTTATAAACTTAACTGTGTTGCCATTTAGGCAGAGTTGAGAAATATGAATTAAGCATATTTCTACATTGTGATAATTGTCCTTAGATAAAAATTAATGCTTATTGATCCATCAAATTCAAGAAAGTCTGTCAAGTTTACTTCTTCCATAACCCGTTCAGAATGTATTTTTGGAACTTATCCATCTAGAACTACTTGGAAAGAAATTCCTTCTTACACTATTTTTCATTCACTATTTCTTAAATGAAAATGCAAAGAATCAAATAATATTTCAAATCCTTTAGTAGGATATGACATATTGTGTCCTTATTATAGTGCACTGTTAGAATATATTGGTGCTTTTATTGAATGTAATAACAATTGAAATGCATCCCCAAATAAAGAAGAGGATAGGTTTATGATCAACTAAACTAAGGTATAGTAAAGCACAGAGAGTAAAGATTTACCAAAGCAAATGTACATGCATTGTAAAACCAAAGCAAAAAAGCACCAACTTACTATGAAACTATTAAATATCTGAGATTTTTGGAACAGAGCCTTCAAGACATCTCTTGTTTTACAGAAAAATGTATTGAATTGCTTGTAAATGTGTTGGATCAATACCAATGTCTCTGAGATAACTGCATGTTTACACATTATGTATCTGTACTAAAGTGTGATCTGTTATCCTGACCCAGAGGCCCAGAGTAGTGCTGAATTTCACCTAGTAAAATAGTTGGTTTCAGTTCACAATCAATGATAGATACAAATCTGTAAGGACACCGCCAACCTATTCTTATTTTTGGTGAAATATATACAATTTCCCTCTCTGTTTCTCCCTGTGGATCTTGGTGCCAATTCGCACTCTGCCAGGTGCAAGATACATCAATTAACATTCACTCTGTGTGGCACGCTGGTCGGCAACAATGCACGAAATTGCTCTTTTGGATTTCTGCCCACAAAAAGTGCCACTGTCCACTGGAAGGCGAGCAGCAGAGGAAAGATTGAAAGGAAGAAAACACTAACCACACTCACTCAGTCACCTCTGTGGTTTTGTGCTCCCCTGCTTAGCAGTTTACTCACACTTGTTATGCTTATTTTGCGCTGTATATTTCTACCCTGTACTAGAGAGTAGCACCTGGGTCAGTCAGCTGTGTGGCATGTCTTATTTCTATATCTGTACTGACTTCCTAAATTCACATACAGTTCACACTTTTAGAAATAGGTCAATTTATGCAGTTTATGCAATCCTAACCATTTAGCGTTATGTACTTTAGTAGTTATGCATTCTTCTTGAAGAGTCCTGTGAAAGATAACGCTAATTGAATACAATAGATAGATTGTCTCTAAAGGAAAACAAAATGGCATGATTCCTCAGAAAGGAAAGCATGGAGAAAACTAGGATCCCTTAGGTATCTGTAGCATTGGACAACATTCCTTTCCAATTTTCAGCTTCCATTTCCCAAATTCCTATACATCTCTATGTGGTGAAATAAAATCAATGAGATTCACTCTTGGGAAGAACCAAAGCCATTGTTGTCCTCTCCTTGTTCGACTGGCCAAGTTCTTCAAATCTAAATAAGTACTCACTCCATTGACTTCCTGACAACTTGAAACACTGCTGCTCTAAGTAGCTGCTAAATGAGTAATCACATTACACCACCCTCCCCCCTTCTTATTTTACCTACCCTGTAGTCTTTTTTTTATTTCCTGAGCAGGGGAAGAGACAGTATTGAGTATCCCTGGTCTACAAATCAAAGGCCTGTGTAACATACTCCCTTAATGTCTTCTGAGAGGATGCAATAAAGCACAATAAATCACTCAGATGGCGCACGTAAAAATCTTTAATGGAAATGAACCCTTAGAGATGGTTGGTAGCCTTTAGAGTTTGGAATGATGAAACTATCAATTGGCACGTGAAAGTTTAATAAAATGTACAGATACAAGCATCTAATTCATTGTACAGTTCCACATTTTATATACTTTCAATGTAATTTGATACTGAGAATAATAACCATTAAAGCTTTATTACTTTTGTTTTTCTTCCACAGAATGTCACAAAGCATTCTGGTTATTTCTTCATTCAGAACCTAATCTGCAATATGTCACACATTTTCTAAAATGTATTCAGATCTATATTTGGAATGCAGTATTTAAAATAAATGTACATTTGCACAAAACAGGCTTGTCATTTAAGTTGTGCATTCAGGACATTTAAATGTACAGGATGTAGATATATAATGAATCATTAAATCATATAATATAATCATACAAATTATCTGTAATTAGCTTTTTAATACTTCTTCATGCTTGATTTTAAATTGTATCTTGAATATAAGGATTCCAGTTTAATGAACGGAACCATCAATTGTGATATTTCCAAGAGACCAAATCTACTGGATTTTGTATTTATTTATTTTTTGGATACAATAATGAGATACAGTTGGTAATAAAACTTAATTTTAGTTACAGAATCAGAAAATTCTGTTTAGAATCTATTATAGGGCAAATACCATGTGATTTCATTCACATCTCTCATAACTTGGCCACTTAGAATACCGAATTTTTAAATGTGAATAATTTTCACTTTTCCACATCACACGGGGGGCTTTGGCTTAGTCAACTTGATAGTTACAATTCACTGCCTTCAAAGAGCTATTAGTAAAATTAAAACTTGGTTGTGGTCCCCAAGATGATGTTTTCTTTTCCCCTACACTTAAAAGTGTTTGTCTTTCTTTCTATTTGTCTGTGAGTCACATTAAGCCTTGGTCTCTGTTTGTTCCATTTAGCATTTCTTGTCAACAAAATTGGAGCAATGCTTAAGTGCAACAAAAGCTACGTGTTCAGCTGCAGGAGTTTATGATCTTTATTTTTGAATGTGATTGGCTGAAATGGTTTGCAACTGACTTTATTGTACATGACGACAGCAATGTCCTCATCCTGGAAACAGTAAACAAACGCAAGCGACTTAATAGGGTCTACTTCTGTCTTCAATTAGCAGATGAGTGAGCAAAGATAAATTATAATGGCATTGCTAGATCAAATTCAGGTGCTTGTCATATTTCAATTAGAGATCAATTCGTTAGATGAATTATGTGTCCTTCCGAATTAGAAGGCATTGGCCCATCATGCCTTATATTTTTGCAAGTGTAGCTGTGGATTGGCAGTTGAAAAGGTTTGAATGTGCACTTATTTAAAACAAAGGAATGATTAAGACTTCTGTGTCATCATCTTAAGAGAGCGGTGACATTATGAATGTTAAGGAAGAAGCATTGAAACATGCAAGGATCATGTTTTTTCTTTCTTTCTCCACTACAGTTAGGTATGCTTATTTAGGTATTTTGCAATTTTTCATTTAAATTAGTTTTTCTATTCATATAAGGTATATATTTCAATGTGATGTGAACTAGAAAAACTTAAAAAACACATTTAATATGTTTAATGGCTTTGATGTCATGGTACAATCCCTATACACCTCTTTTATCTTATTGTACTAAGGGTTTTATTAAAGCATATTAGCAGAGAAATGAAATACCCACTGATTTCAATTAAAATGTTTTATATATATATATACTGTACCCACTATGAATGCATTTACAATTTAGTTTTTGTTTGTTTGAGATTAATTTTAAATACTTTGATGTGCGTTCCTTTGAAATAACACATAAGATGTAGGTTGTGTCATGTGAGCAACTCGAAATTGTACCTAAAAACATGTAAAGGGTGGTGCATGCTATAACCAGCAAGGGGAAGAAGCAAGAATGCCTATTTTGTTTTTGTAAATGCTGGCAATAATCTTCTCAGCCCCCAGACTGACAGATGGACTGTTAGAAGTCCTTGTTTGTTGAAAGAAATAAAAAAACCTTGTATTTTTTTTATCATTAAACAGGTCTTTTTTTTTTTTTTACTCCTCAGAAGGGCATGCAGCACTTGACTGCCTATAAATCTGTTTGGCGGGTGATCTACCGCCCATACGCCAGCTGCTCTCCTGGCACATCTAGCGTTGCTGTTGCTATGGAGACACCGAGGCAGACGAGTGACATGCAGGCCCCTGGCTCAGTGCCAAGGTAATCGGATGGTGCAGGGGCTTTTTGTGTTAATAGAAAGAGGAAAGCAAGGCCTTGCAGCCTGCCCTTGCTTGCCAATAAAGGAAAGGTTTAGCTTTGAGCCAAGTGCAGGCCCAATTAACTGCCTTGACCAGCTGTTGGTTAGTTTGTGCCAGATTTGAAAAGTGGCCAGGCTGTGTGTAAAACCCCTTTCTCTGGCCTCTGAGGAAAATAATATATTTCTGCTCCTTATAATGGTGTCTTCAGTCCAAATGCACTTTTTTCTTTACCCTGACTCCCTGACACAGCCAGATACCATTATGCCATTTGACTAAAGCCCTGTATAAAGATCTACAATACCTGGAAAGTTTGATCATTTAAATATTACATTAAGTATTTGAAAGTTTGGTGGAAAAGAAAAAGGTAATACTTTATATACAGAATGAACTGGTCTGATAGCTAGCTAAAGGTATTGCTTTACTTCAAATGACAACTCTTTGGTGGATATACTGCTATTCCTACTTCTATAATGTTGCTCAAAGCTATCTTTCCTATTAGACATTTTAAGCATATTTATTTTTGTTTGTCCATTCACTTTAGTTGTTTTTTATTTAATTGTTGCCTGTTTACAGGAAATTGAATTTATGGCCATCTCTTGCATTTGCTATGAATATCTCCATAAAAGAGGTCTTCAAATAAATGTTAACAAATGCTGCAATTATGTACATCATACATCACACAAAACATAAACGCATTGGCCTAGTTATTGTTAATGTGTATGCATGGTAGGCTTTGTTGTGTCTGTCATGCACAATTAACTACTTGAATTGGGAAGATGTATACATTATCTGCTTGTGTCATTTCATCAGTTATGCTGCCTAATGAACAGACTTCAGCTAATTCAGCTAATATTTAGCTCATTTGTCTACACATTTGTTTGTTGGTACCTTTTCATATTTACAAATTTAATTGGTTGTCTGGTGATGTTGTCCTTATTCCAAATCCAGAGATAATTGTCCTTTCCTCGAGCACATGATACACAATGGATAGTCATGCAGCCTTATAGAATAACAGGGTCTCACTCACTTTAACATAAGAACATAAGAAAGTTTACAAACGATAGGAGGCTATTCACCCCATTGTGCTTGTTTGTTGTCCATTAGTAACTAAGTGATCCAAGGATCCTATCCAGTCTATTTTTAAATGTTCCCAAATTTTCAGCTTCTACCACATCGCTGGGGAGTTTGTTCCAGATTGTGACGACCCTCTGTGTGAAGAAGTGTCTCCTGTTTTCTGTCTTGAATGCCTTGAATCCCAATTTCCATTTGTGTCTCCGGGTGCGTGTGTCCCTGCAGATCTGGAAAAGCATGTTAAGTAGCATTAAACTTTTCTAATAATTTGAAATTGCTGTTATTTGCTATGGATGTTGTAATGAGGGTCAGTTGTTGTTCAACAGAAACATTTTCTTGATCTGACAATGCCATACAAAATATTGAAAGATGGCTCTAAATTGTGAGGACACTTGCAAATGTACGTAATACTAATATTTGTAAATGTTTCATCCTCAATTATCTACCAGTGTGTATTTGCCAGTTTAACTTTGTTAGACCTTCATATGCTCCATGAAACCATCCCAACACGATATTTAGTTTAGTTTAATTATTTTGAAGACTTGAATCAAGTCCCCACGTAGTCTCCTCTGTTCCAGGGTGAAAAGGTTCAGTTCCTCAGTCTCTCAGTAGGACATTCCCTTCAGACCTGGAATAAGTCTGGTTGCTCTCCTCTGAACTGCCTCTAGAGCAGCGATATCTTTCTTGAAGTATTTTTATTATCATCTGCTAAAATTTGACAAGTTTGCTAACTATCCTAGAGTCCAGATCATTAATATAGATCAGAAAAAGCAAAGGCCCTAGTACTGATCCCTGTGGAACTCCACTAACAAACTCACTCCAGTTAGAAGCAACTCCTCTAATCGACACCCTCTGTTTCCTATACATCAACCAGTTCATAATCCTTCTACTTACATTACCCTGAATGCCTACAGCTTCCAATTTGAGGATCAGTCTTTGGTGTGGAACCTTATCAAAAGCTTTTTGAAAATCTAAGTATATCATATCATGTGTTTTCACATGATCTACAGCTGCAGTTGCATGTTCACAAAATTCTAATAAATTAGTAAGACATGATCTGCCTCGTCAAACCCATGTTGACTATCTCCAAGAATATGGTTTTCATTAAGATGCTCCTCTATTTTCTGTCTAATAATTTTTTCCAACATTTTACAGGCGATGCAGGTGAGACTGATTGGTCTGTAATTCCCTGGCTCAGTTTTGTCCCCTTTTTTGTGGACTGGTATGACATTTGCTGTCTTCCAGTCAGTTGGCACATCCCCTGTTCTAAGTGTCATTTGGAATATTTGAGTTAGCGGCCTATAAATAATTTCCCTCATTTCTTTAAGTACTCTTGGAAATATACCATCTGGCCCAGGTGATTTGTGTGTTTTTAATTCTTCAAGTCCCTTTAGTACTTCCTCCTCATTTATCCTGATCTCTCTTAGGATTTGACTGGACCTGTGGCATGTTATCTGTTTTTTCTTTTTTAAGAACCTCTGTGAAATACTCATTTAGAACATTTGCCACATCTTGTTCGTTTTCCAAGATACTTCAATTTTTGCCCTTTATCTGTTTCACTTCCTCCCTTATTGTCCTCTTGCTGTTGTAATATTGAATAAAAGCTCTTTGCATTAGTTTTAGCTCCAAGAGCTATTTATCTTTCTATTTCCCTCTTTGCTTTCCTGATCCCTTTTTTAAGATCTCTTTGCAGTTCAACATATTCTTTCCATTGTCTTTCTCTTTATATATTTTTGCATACCTCTATTAAACCATTTTAGCCAATGTTTTTTGGTCCTCAATTTGCTAAGTTTTGGTACAAATTTCTCCTGAGCCTCAAGTAGTATATTCTTAAAATATAACCATCCATTTTCAACTGAATCTGTATCCAGTGTGCCCCAGTCTACCTCTTCTAAGTGTCGTCTCATACCTTCAAGGTTTGCTTTTCTAAAATTGTAGACCATTGTTTTAGACTTGGGCCTTGTTTTTTTAAAGAATGCCTCAAAGCTAACCATGTTGTGATCACAATTTGCCATTGGTTCTCTAACTAGTGTCCCTCTGACTCTTGGTCAAGTCAATGCATGCACTCTCCCTGGTTGGTACCCTGACAAATTGAGTTAGAAAGCAGTCATTTACCATCTCAACCATTTCTATTTCTGCTTCTGTAGTCCCAACTGGGCTTTCCCAGTCTATGTTTGGGAAATTGAAATCCCCCATTATAACAGCCACATCCTTGCTACATGCAGTCTGTAATGGGTGGTCTGTAACACACTCCTACAACTAATCATCCAGATCTTTTGTTCAAAAGTTTAACCCAAAACGATTCTGTTCATTACTGGTATCTAATTTGAGTTCTTCTGCCTCAATGTCATTTCTGACATATAATGCTACCCCATCACCTTGTCGTCTCTCCTAAACTGTGTGCATCCTTTCAACTTGTATTCATCCCCATCATTTTCTGTAAGCCATGTTTCTGTCACTCCTACAACATCATAGTCATACACCAGCTCTGTGGCTTCTAGGTCTGACATCTTGTTTCTTATACTCCTGGCATTGAGGTACAAACATTTCAGGACTTTCCTTCCAGCAGTTTCCCTTTGTTTTCTTTCCTTGGTTCATCTCCCATTGTCAGAGCTCCCTGACCCCCTGGTCCCTAGTTTAAAGGATTCTCAATTACTCTGCACATACGCTCTCTGAAAGCATTACCCCCCTTCTGTTTAGATATAGACCATCCAATTTGTAGACCAATGCTCCATAAACCTAAAACCTGTTCCCTACACCAAGATTTCAAACATGTGTTAAACTTCCTAATCTCTGCCTGTCTCCATGGCCATGCACGTGGTACCAGAAGTATTTCAGAGAACATTACTGTGGAGGTACTTCTCTACAGTTCAAAGGTCAGCCACAGTCATAGGATTTACAAGAACTAAGTCTTATTTACAGCAACAGTACAAATATAACACCCTTTTAACCACAAGGCATTCTGTGAATTCATAGCAATTCATAGAGTGTTGAGGGGCTTTAAAGCGACAGGAAGAAATCGAGCAGTAAAGTGAAACATAGAAAAGGGGAGAAGATCAGTCTTGTAAAATGCTCTTAAAATTCAAATCAACAATTATATAACTGTAATTTCATTACCTCAAATATGTATTTCAGCTTATTAAGTAAAATCACTTAATAAAAATATGGCACCACCGATAACCATCTAATCTATGTTTGGGACTTATTTTCTCTGAAGATTGCTGCCACCACATACATTATTGAGCAGTCTGTAATTCATGCCACAAAATCACTAGTTGAAAATAATAATATTGTCAACAAAGCAGTATATGTAGCAGGAAACCAATATCAGGATTTCCTTTCAACTTTAACTCCTACACAGAACCTGAGGAGCACAAATGGTTACAAGTCACTTTCTATTTTCTTTTTACACTGAGGGAGAGGTAGATGCTGTTCTTTCATGGACTTTATGAAGTTGAAGGTGAAAAAACTGTTGACATTGAATACCCAGAATGTAAATAAACTGCCTTCAATTGTTTCTATATTGGGGTGACTATAAAGCACAACTTTCAACGAGTAACTTGACACAGATATACTAGTTGCATTGCCACTGTTTTTGCACATTCTTCACAGAGTTGTGAGAGCTGGTGAGAGAAAAAAGATACTAGAACATGTTATAACTGTTAATCCAAGCTGCACTGTTAAGGAGAAAACTGTGTCAAGTGGCAAATTAGTTTTTCTTTTGGCATGTTGCTAAGGGTTCCATGTGGCAATGAACTGAACAAAAATGTAAACGCAACAAGTAAAATATTGGTCCCATGTTTCATGAGCTGAAATTAAAGATTCCAGAAATTGTCCATAGGCACAAAAAGCTTATTTCTCTCAAATTGTGTGGACAAATATGTTTCTATCCCTGTTAGAGAGCATTTCTCCTTTGCCAAGATAAACCACCCACCTGACAGGTGTGGCATATCAAGATGATTAAACAGCATGATCATTACAGGTGCACCTTGTGCTGGGACAACAACAAATGTGCAGTTTTGTCACACAACACAATGCCACAGATGTCTCAAGGTTTGAGGGAGCGTGTTGATTGGCATGCTGACTGCAGGAATATCCACAAGACAGAATACTTGTAATACAAGTTTACACCTTGCGTTCAAGCAAGGAGGGAACATACAGAATGGATGAAAAACAAATAGTAAAATTACAAATTGAGTAGTGGTTAGGGCTCTGGGTTGTAGGTTCAATCCCAGATGTGGGACACTGCTGTTGACTCATTTAGGGGTTTCGTGATTAGGTTGAAGATTTAATACCTGTGTTTGTAATATAGAATAAGAAAAGGCCAGCCAGTTTCAGTGTTAGTGTGAAAGCACTAGATTCCATAAGCAAATATGCTTCAGAAGGTGTATCTGACATAATATGTAAAGACTATGATTGGATAAAGGTCACTTGCAATACCTGTCAGTATATATGTCAGTCTCTGAAGACTGCTCTGTTGCCTTTGAAATACCCCGTGGGGCACTATAAAATTCACGGGCGAGAACAGCATTGTGGTTGGAAACTATATAAATGCTACGTAACAGTAAGTTTGAAATAGAAAAGTTGTGGGTGAAAATAGTGACATTAGCAGGCAGGAAACCAAGGTTGTGGTTTGGTTCACTACGGGAAATCAGGTGAAAGTGTACTGGTGTTGTAAGAGTAGTTACATCATAAATTCCAAAAAAGGTGGTACCAACGAGACAGCTGGAACAGCAGGGCAGGGCTGATGGTTGGGTTTTACATTAAAGGAAAAAAAAAAAAAGTGACATTCAAAGTCTAACCTCCATAAGTTAACACGACATCATATGAAATCAAGCAATATTAAGATTGTGTTTATTTCTTATTTGTAAATGTCAGGTTAAGATAATATCAATACATCAAGTACACTTTTTTCCTTTCTTAAACTGCTTTGCTGTCTTTTTCTTATCTATAATTTTCCCCAATGTACGTTTTTTTTTTTTCTTTTCTTAATGGTAATTCTTGGTTTTCAGCTGACAACTCAAAACTTCTTAGATGTACAAGATTTCCTGAGGCATCTCCACGCATGTCATGACATTAAACTAGTCAGATTAGACTTAACTCAATACATACAATAAGCACACTCTAATTCCCATTTTACTGTTGTGACCATGTGTTTTAAAAAGTACAGTTTCACGTTACATTCTTAATTACATGTGGAAATTCAACATTGGTACAGCAATAACCAAAAGCTGCTTTGAGTCAGTGTTAATCTTAGTCATCTTGCTATTTCCTTTTTAAGACCTCTACCCCCATACCACCTAGCTGTGCATTGTGTACTGGTGTAAAATCTACAAATATGGAAGGCCCCCAAAAACACTGCAAATTGGCTTATATGAATATTATCCAATGCACCAGCAAAGGTTCCTATTGCATTCAAGAAGCTCATACCAATTCAGTCACCAATGTCAGGTACGTAATTTACAGTTAAAACACAGCTCCCTCCTTCATACAGATTAGAGACTGCTTAGGTTTATTATAATCATGCGGAGATCAAAGTGTCCTGTCTAATACAGTGTAACCACTGGGTACCTGGCTTACTAAACTGCCAGTCTTGAATTTTGTTCTCTGATGTAGAAAAAATTGTGATGGTATAACTTATACTTGCAGGAGTATCTGTGAAAAAAACAGTTAAAAAACGTTCAAGCTGTTTCCATATTACAAATCTAAGTCCACTAATGGATGGGAAAACAATGAAATGGTGTGCAGTACTAATGGCAAAGGCCTTTGATGATGACGAAATGGATTTTGAAACGTTGGGCCGGATTAAATCAAAACTTTGGCCCACCCACTAATAGAAAGCTACAGAACTGTACTCAGTTCCAGCTTCATTTGTAGTAAGATGACACTTTCTTCTAATCATAAATGTAACCGCTATGATGTACAGATTTGTAGTTTTTTATTAGCGGGTGGGTCAAAGTTTTGATTTAATTTGGCCCGTTGTCTTGATATACAGGTTCATAAAGAAAATATTATTTTGAATTTCGCGTATTTCTCCTTGGCCCGAGACAAGAGTACAGATGTATCAGATGGAAGTCAGCTATCTACGTAATGACAATTGACAGCAATGTTAACGTGCATGAGGAAATTATGAAGTTGAAAATGTTTAGTGATTTTTTTTTCATCCTCTGCTGTACTGCTCAAAAAATTATAATATTGGGTCATGCCTACATTATTGCTAATCCCTATATCAGATCAGTCTTCTCTGCCACAACGGTCTGTTTAGTAAATTGGTTATTAAATAAATAAATTCATAATTTTTTGTATAGATGTTTTTGTGATAGGGATAAATGTCTCAAAATATTTGTTTAGTTTGTTTTCTCCAAGAACCTTTCCTGTGAGATTGTGTGTATGTATGTGACACGTATGAGTTGAATGGATTTACCTCAAATTACCGCAGTGTGTCCTCATTCTTGGAGAGGTTTGATTAGTGTCATGAGGTAACCAAAATGGCTGCCTTGAAAACCTGATGTATATCACAGATAGGTGACACATCAGCAGATCAAAGATGGCTGCTGACCTTTGGTTTGAGAGGTCAAATGTCTGGGTGAAAACGATTATGGGAGATCAGCCCTATATAATCAGCCCATATCTTGGAATAAAAATCGAAACAATCTATTTGCTAAGTATTGTGTTTAATTCAGCTCTGTTCTCTTAACCATGATTAGAGCCTTTTAACCGTAGTTACACATTTTCTTTGTCTCTGTCATTGCAAACCATTATGATATTAGATCTTAATCTAAGATTTTTTCTAATGCTTTACTGCTGTTAAAGAAAGCAAAGCATTAAATGTTGTATAGACCAGATATCTCTTATTCAAGGATATTTCATTATTTTTATGAAGGAAGATAATGTACATTTCTTGAGAAGTGGAGAAAGTTAATTATATTTTTGATCCAATAAAATGCAATATGATATATTTGCCTTTAACATTTCAATTCCACATAGAATATGGATTAATCCCTTATAAAAAGTATGACTTTTTCACATTCTGTTGTGTTATGACCTGACATTTTGATGCATTTAAATTTGATTTTGTTCCCCTTTGATTTACATAACCTACTCCACACTTTCAATATGGGTTAAAATGGGGGTGGTAAAAAAAAACAAATCAATGATAAATAAACACCTGGAAAGTCTCCATTACATAAGTATTCACCATCAAATAAGCTCAGGTGCAACCAATTGCCCTCAGAATTCACAAAATAAATTGAATGGAGTCTATCTGTGTGCAGTAAAATGTGGTTCACATGATTTCAAATTGAATACGCCTGTCTCTGTCCCACAGTTGGGCAGTGCATTCAAAGCACAGATACTACCATGAAGACCAAGAAGCTCCAGAATAAAGTTGTGGAAAGGCATGGATCAGGGGAGGGGTATTATAAGATTTTAAAGGCATTGAATATCCCTTAGAGCACAGTCAAGTCAATCATTAAGAAGTGGAAGGTATACAGGACCACCCTGAATCTGCTCAGAGCAGGCCGTCCTCCCAAGCTGAGCAGCCAGGTAAAGAAGGGCATTGGTCAGAGAAGGCACCAAGAGGCCAGTGACAAACTGAAAAACCTTCAGTGTTACATGGCTAAGATATGTGAAACTGTCCAAGTGTCAACAATAGCTAAGGTACACCACAAATGTGGCCTGTATGGAAGAGTAGCAAGAAGGGAGATTAAAAAAAAAATCATGTAAAATCACACTTGGAATTTGCATCTGTGGCCCAATAACACAAATTGAACTATGTGGCCTAAGTGTAAGGCATTATGTCTAGCGTGATCCCAACAGCACAACACCCTGGTAACATCACTACTATGAATGGTCGAGGCAACATCATGTTATGGTTATGCTACAGTCAAAAGCTTGATGAAAACCTGCTGAGTCTGCAAAAGACTGGGGTGGAGATTCATCTTTCAGCAGGACAATGATCCCAAGCACAAAAAAAACAAGAAAGTTAATGTCCTAGAGTGCTCCAGTCAAACCTGAATATTTCACAATTCTGATGTACAAATCAAGTAGACAGGGGCATGTCTAGGGGGTGGCCCGGGGTGGCCACGGCCCCACCTGAAAACTGATTGGACACCCCAGTGGCCCCCCAGAAACTGTGAGGTCTGATTGGTCATTAGTCAAGTTGATCAAACCAAAAAAGTGGGACCAGCAACACTGGTTGAAGAGCTGATCTGTGCCCATATTCATAAAGTGTCTGAGAGTGAGAAATCGGTCCTAAATGCCTGAAATATCTGAGAGTGACGTCAATTTGGTCCTACTTTTACTCTTAGGAGTAAAAGCTATTCATAAAGATTCTTTAGAATTGAAAGTACTCCCAACTCAACCTATATTTAGGAGACCTCACAAGGTCCCCTAGCTAGTTAGGAGTTGGGAAATGGCAGCAATGAGAAGACAACAGACGGTTTATTGATTTCCCCACTACTGTGCGGCAAATGTCCCCAAAACAAGCCACATTCATAATCAATGCTACCCTATATTCATCAAGGGTTTTACATTAAACCAATTCTATATACGACTTTTTCTATCAAGCATAAAAGTAAAAATAAGCCGCAAAATGAATGAAAAATGATCCACTCATACAAAACATATTCATAATAAACTATGTGCAGTGACAAAAGCATGTTAACTTTAACGTATTTCATTCAATATAGAAAAAAGTGTCTGAAATAGCAAATCGGTGTAAAACCCTTCATGAATAAACCCCAGTTTTTCCACCTGTGGACAATTTCCTATGTACAATGGAAGGATAAATAGTGTTCAATTTTAAGATGTTTTATGTATATTTATTTATTGTGATTATGAATGAGAAATTAATCTAACATTTTATTTCCATGTAACACCTTAATGTCCTAGTAATGAAGGAATAAGGGGGAAATGCTTTTCATTTAATGTCAAATTATAAACAAATAAATGGATATTTGTATAGTTGTATTTTCACTTCTGCTTGTCTACATGTGATTTTTTTTTCTTTTCTTTTCTTAAAATGTATGCACATATGTCACATATATACGACAAAGATGCAGTACAGGAGTGAATAATCTTTCTCCCCTAAGTCAGCAATTACAAATTGATTGTATAGCAATGAACAAATGCTAACGAGTACAGTCATAGTCAAATCTATGCAAATAAACTGGTTAGCTTCTGTTATATAAGTGTTGGACATTGTAGCTTTCTACATGTCCCTGTTAGTTTGTAAGTCAACTGCCCTGCTAGCCAACATGGACATTGTGATCAGCATGCATGTGTCAATTACCAAGGCTAAATGCAAACTGCACAAAACTTTTTATTTCAGTCTTGCAGTGTTACTTTACAAAATGAAACACATTGAAGCTGTTCCATAGTGGAATTTCAATTTTAAAAGTAAAATCAAATTATCCTTGTCTATCTTAATTGAAATGTATTTTCTCCCAAGCCTCCTGCTCAAGCTTCTTGCCGTGTTCAGCAATTTTGTTGTTAATTTACTGACCACTACCTCTTTAGGGTAATTGGCTATTCAATATAGTGTACAGTATATGTGCCTTATTTTATTTTGATCATATTTGATATATTTTTTAAATCCCGTTCAGATCTTTTTTCTTCATTTTTTAGACATTTTTAAATATTAGATCATCGGACTACTCTGCCACTACTGCCCCCTTTGAGTCTTTTTTCTTTATTTTTTTCTACTTAAAAAAACATCTTACAACCTAACATTTTTATGCATTTATTAAATGTTTTCTTTAGAGAAGTATGCCCTTCTGGGGAAAGTCTGGGCGTGTACAGAACATTTGAAATGGGTTGGCCAAGGGGGGGCACAGACCCAATTTGGTGGGGCCATCATTAATCGATGCAAGGTTGATTTTTTCAATGTAATTATGATGGTTAAACATATTAAATTATTTAGCTTAGGTTTGGTACATTTCCTTCTTCAAATAAATCATAATTAAATTCCAAAAGTCTTAATGCAGTGTTTGCACTGAAGATTATAGTATAGTTCATAAGAAAAACTTGTATCTAATTTTCAAGGCAATATAGAGGATATATAACTTTACTGTTTGATAAAAAGTAGTGGCAAGTATATTTAGTTTTGTGGGGAGTTCATGTGCTTGCGAAAGAAGTGCATGTGAGTGCTTCCATTAATAATATCCAGCTGTTTTATCTTGACACTTGAAAAGGGAATAAGATGGGGAGAAAAGTAGATTTGGCAAATGCAAAATCCCGCTGAGGCTGCAGTAATCCTATTATTAATTGTTTCCTCATCTCATAAGAAAGCCTAGAGCCATTACATCAGGATAACATTATGTGCAACTCAGGTTTAAACCATTGTTGAAGAAATGTCCTCAGATTTAGATTAAACTACCATCCGTGAAGGATTTCACACTGCCACTGAAGCTGCTTGTTAGAAAGAACAATAATCAAGTGAAAGAGAAAGGATGATTGTTTAAGCTACTCATATAAACACAGAATTATATAAATGCTGTATAAAGACTGTAGTACCACAGATATGATGGTAATCATCCAAATATGTATTTCAAGACACCCCTCTCCTAGTTCTGGGTACAGATTTCAAATATATATTTTTGGCAGGGACTGAATTAATCCATTAATATATAAATACATGTTATTGTACCCTCTGTGCTCTGCTTTGAGTGCCAAAGGGTTTTTAAATTTTAACGGAATGAAAAAATGAAATATTTAACAAACTTTAAAAATCTACGTTTGCAAGCTTTGCTTATATTTTAATCATGGTTAAAAACACTGCTAAATATCCTACAGTGTGGTAAAATGCAGCTACCAATATACAGTCTGGATATACAGTTTGAAAATGGTGCAGTCTTGTTTTTGACTCAGTTGCTGACTCACAGTTGAGTTGTTCAGATTCGTAAACTGAAGCCCAAGTTCTTTTTGCTGATATGGTAAAAACATACTTTGACATACTTAAGTTATTTATGACCTAATTTCTTTGTTTATCACGCTTAAATATATTTTCTATTTCACATCACTTATATTATCTTTCCCATACAATTACATTTTGTATTTCTAATACATGTCAAATAAATATGTAAATTATGTTTTTCTGATAGTTTAAAGTCTTTCTAGTTTTCACATTTACTTAAAGATGTTTTACCCAAGGGACTGCTTTAGAATCTTTTCCAAGTAGAGGGATTGATTCTAGACATCTTACAGACATCCCTTTCTTGTGAGAGCAGCAAAGTTACGAATTACACAGCTGAAGGTGGAAGACATTAAAAGATAACTTCTCATAGCTGTCTACACACAGAACAGTGTTCTGCAAAAACAAGTTCTAAAAATAAAACATAGTTATACTTTAATATCTGGAATTTGTCATGTATGTAATAAAACTAGTGAGGAACTCAACAACAGCAAAATACCTTCAGTATTGCAGGTCTCATCAAAACAGAGGAGATCTTTAATAGGTATTTCATGGCACGTAAATAGGATATTCTAAATACATCTTGTAGTTTTCTCTACATCAGTATCTTAACTACCTATAGTGGAATATTGTGTTTTGTGTCAGTGTAAGCAGTGGAAAGATCTTATTTCTGATGTTTGTAAAAGTGTCAGAAATAGTGTGGCCTCTAACGGAACTGAAGAATACCAGACAACCCCCACCCACCTCCATCAAGAATGAACAAAACTTTTGCAATCAGTGTTTCACAACCAACGACCTCCCCAACAACCCCCTTAACCCCCCGCCAAGCTGAATGAACAGAAACCTTCAATCTGTGATTTGCCAACCAAAAATGTGTCGATTCATCATTCAACACGATCTTTGCGGAAATTCACAGGACAGATACAATTCGCGAAATTAAATAAATGACTAATGGAAACAAAATAGAAAATATCAGACATAAAGGTGACCAGTGCAGTATCAAAACTGCATAGGGGACAGACCAGCTGAAAAACGGACTGTCCGGTTTAAGAAACGGACAAATGGCCACCCTAATCAGAAAGCAATTAAATAAATAAACCCCCTAAAAACCATTGGCCAAATTAGACATTGCAACAACAGAAAGTCAGTGCTTTTTGTAAAGGAAAAGCTATATAACTAAATATTTGCTTGTAAACTAAGAATACATTCAGCAGGAGTGACTGGTTAACAGTGTTCACTTATTCATCGAACCCCCTGTATTTTTATAAATTAATTTAGCTTACCGTCTTCTAGGTGACCTGCGTTTCATTGATCCCCCAACTCAGGTGACACTCGTACATCAAAAATGCAATTCATCCCATAGAACTACATTCATCCCTTCTTTAATATGGGCTGTGTTCACTCAGAAATGCAAGCACCTAAACCCGCTACGCACATGTGCAGTAGCAACCAGCCATCAACAGCTGTTTCCATATTGCAATTCTAACATTAAAAGTTGAATTATTTTTTTCTATCTTCAACTCTCTTTATATTCACATTCCACATATATTTTTCATTTTGTAATTTTAATCTGACTTTGGCCTTATTTCGCACATTTTGTCCCTTTTTCTCCCAGTGCTTTTTGCCACGTTCTGAAATTGTGTTGTTTATTTACTGACCACTACCTGTTTATGGTATATTATTAAATACAGCACATACACAGTATATGTGTATTATTAAATTTTTATAATATTGTTATGTTTTAATTCCTGTTGATTTTATTGTTATAATGTGTCATTATAGTCTGCAAATGCATGTTTACATAACTATAATGTGGACATTGAATACAGAATGGACTTAGGTCAGATGGGTTATTTGAATAGAGTAACAATTCTAGCATTGTGTATACAAAGGAAGTTATTTCTGAAGTTTTGCCTTATCAAAAGTCTGAACTATGTTAACTTTTGTTTGATTGAGCATTTGTACAATTAAGTTTTCCCTAATATGTTGCTAACAGAACTCATACAATCCACAATGTTGTGTTACTCTTGGTAATTAGCCAGAAAACTATTTTGAGAAAGTGTTTTCCAGACTCATAAGACATTGTGAAAGTAATATTTCATATAATGATATACTCTGTGTAATAATCATTTCAATATTTTCACTTGGATCTTAATTATTTCCCAAAGAAAGTCTTCTGAATAATTGTGCTACTTAACATATAAGTACAATGAAGTGACACAAACTCATAATAAAGTGTAACTGAAATGTTCAAAATGTTTCTGTAGTCATGGACCTACAAATACAATGGATGGATTTGAACAATATAGGCAGGTGTCAGGCAGTGACGTCATACACAATCTTGAACTTAAGTGTAAAGTCTCTCTTTTTTCCCCTCCTCTATTCAGAAAAACATTTAAAAAAACAGTCGTTGGTGAACTTCATGGTGAATGTCCAATTAAAGCTTTTGTTGCAAGCCTATTATTTCATATTTGATATAATATTAGTGAACTCAACACAGAATACTCTCCCGCCCCCCCAACAATATTTGATCATGCTGAACGAGATCTCCATACTACCAAGGGAATGTGACAATTCAGCCTCCCTCCACCTCTCTAATCCTTTCTCTCAGACCACTGGAGGAATGTTGCTACAGGGCCACTTTTACTTCTGACAGCTGGCGGTTAATTGTTTCCTACTTCTTTCTGTGCAGCCCTCTAACCCTGGGGCCTTCCTGTGAGGTTTCTGCACGCTTCCAAGGCCCTCTTCTGCCACCTTATGTACACAGTGATTATCAAATGACAGCTTCTTAGACTTAAACGGTAGCTTGTCATTCATGATGGATTGTTTCCCCTCGGACTGGCAGGACTGATTGAGGAGACGGTGAGGCAATGGGTGTGTGTGTGTGTGGGGGGGGTGTCTCCAGTTGGGTGGTTTAGATTGCAGTTTAAAAAAAGTTATGTAACTGTTTTTATAATAATTGCCTAATGTACGGTAATATATGATTCGATTACATGAATATATTTGACTTTATATAGCTTAATCCTTCAATGAAATAGATGCCAGGGAAAGAATAACCTTTGATACAAACATGAAAGAAAAACTAAAGTTTGGAGATGGGTGTGTGAGAACTGTGTTTATTGCTTAATTGTATTCTCAATGATCTCATCCCTTTCTTCAAAGAGTTTTAATATATCCAGACACACACTTTCCTTTTCAAGTTCCCACTTTTGTAATTAAAAATGTTGCCTTGTAATAAAGCATTTCACAATTTGATTACAGTACCTTGAGCTGAAAGTGGATTTCATCCACCAATTTAATCTGAGCTCAGTACAGGAAGTAATCAAGTTAGGATGTATAGCTTAATTTACTGTATATGAAAAAACAAAACAAATCCTTTCTAAAAGCATTTGACTCATTTGAGAATTCAAATGTGTTTTCTTTTCCTTCTGCATAATAATGATATAGCATTCTAGCTATATCCTGTCTATTGTAAATTATTTCTAAATTTGCTGTCCAGTTCAATACCTGGAATAAATCTGACCTTACACAGGAGGCTAGTGAATCTGCTGCTTTTTCTAATTGGGATTTATAATAATTTTTCTCAGTATGGCCCTTATATGTAATTATCCATTACTAATTAATCCAGCTCACCGATTCAACATTCATACTAGCACAAGAGAGAAAATTACAACAAACACTTGTGCCCTGACAGGTCATCTGCCTCTTTACACTTAGTTCATAATAAGAGCACATTTAAGAATTAGGATTAATGCCGCTCTTCCCAATACAGTTACATGCACACAAGTGTCACAGATGTAATGATGTAATGTACAGGGCACAGAATCTGCACAGGTCATTAAATTGAATAGGTAACTAACACTAGAAAGAAGTGTATAAATCTCAGTTAAAACTGCCTTAAACTGGGCAATGTAAAAAGAAACCTTAAAAGAAAAGGGGGGAAAAATGGCAAAAGTAAAAAAGGCAGTCCATATAATAAAGGTTCCTAAAAGTTAGACGGAAAACCCTTGCTGTAATGTTAGTTCATTCGCTGTGCTCTCCTTGGCTCCACAGATTCCTGCTGGCCGCCATGCTGTGAACCGGCCTTCCCATCCATGGCAGAATGAATGTAGCCAACTGAGAGAACAGTGCAGAACAGTACATCCACCACAGGATCGGCCCACACATGCTCAGGTATGGTTTTCTTTCACTTGGGGGTTCAGTTGTACTCCTGGTACCCCCGCCCCCCTTTGATTTGCATAACTCTTCTCTCTTCCAGATCTCTACCGGGAACCAGAAAGCAAACAGAAAGACTAATAAAGACTTGTGATTCATAAACTCCAGTTTGCTAACAATATCAGTCATTTCTTTCCATTTCTATTTAGTCCAAAGCAGGAAGGACTGCTTCTTTACACAGCATTTCAAATCAAAGTTAAAAAATCAATACTTTCCTTATCTTGTCACTTCCATCGTGCTCCTAAAGTCCACAGCTTCACAAAGTTTCTGACTTGCTCCAGGCTCTCTAAATCAAAGCAAAAAGACGCTTACTCCCACTTTTCTTGCTGTTTCCTTCGCTTGGGTTGCACCGGTTCCCCGCTGTTTCACAGAGCTTTTAAAGGGCTTTGACTAATTGAAGAGGTAGATAGCACAGCTGCAGGTATTTGGGGTATGACTGATACTCAACGGTGGATCAAGTGTGCCTCTTTAGGTGAGTGGGGTGATAAAATAACAGACCACGAACAATCACACTATTACATTCCTAAATCAAACAAAATCATCCATAAACTCTCAATAATATATCAACAAGTGATGAAAATTAGCAAAAAAGTTAATTCCATGTGAAAAACATAAACCCATACATTAAATGAATAAATCAATTAATTTGTGAAAAGGACACCAATGGTCACATCCCATAATACTCCCCGCCACTAGATCTGTTATCGTCCTTGGCAACCTACTAAATTAATCTCTCCTCCACCCTCTTAACCTATGACAAAAGGGGAAACTACAAAATTTGCACTGGTCAATGCCGTAAGGGTGCTGCTGGGATGGGTCTTACCTGTACATCTAATCCTGCTGCCATATTGCTGACATCTCCCCCTGGGTGCTATGGTGCTGGGGCTGGAATAGCTTCAGGTGCAGGAACATGGGCAAGTGGGCAACAACCATAGTGGACAACAAGAAACTCACCCTCGGCCGCAACTTACTGTATCCACAGCGGGGACATTTTTCCGTCCACTGCTTGGTGTCTTCTCCCACCCGTGCCAGAAGAGAGATTTCCTCAGGATAGACAGTTTGCAGGCGCTGGTAGTCTGTTCTGCTGCCTGGTTATATTTGTTCCACACCTTGCTTCCTTTGCTTTGTGGCACCACTGTGTACTACTGGACCTCCTATCTTGGGGCAGCATCCCCATCCCGCACAAAATCTCTCGCCATAGTCATAACCTCAGCCACTCTCACAGTACGCGCTAAGCTGCTATGGACATTACATTCTGCAACTCCACTGAGAGCCACTCTCCTCGTTGTACCTATTCTCTGTCCCACTGGGATCCTCCTGCTTGTCCAAAGAAAGTCTTCACTGGAGGCCTCAGCAGCCAAGACTACCACCATCTTGGCCATAGCCTCCTCCATTGGCTCACTTCTGGTCGCTGCCTGTTCCCTTGGCAACCTAAACTCTGAATTTGTATTTAGAGTATGGAACCTAAAACATCTGCTGTCAGCACCCCCATCTTCAATGTTATACTGTGTTTTATTGTAACATTGTGTCTATATTTAGAATACAGCATGTTAGTATTAAATAAATCCTGGAAATGACCTTGGATAAAAGGATCTGCTCACATTTTAACAATAAAATAATAATATAGGGCTCTGGCTGTCATTAAAGTCTAATGCAGCAGAAAATAAGGCATCATCTAAAGGAATTTCCCCAGATTTTTGTTTCTAAATGCTGCCATCATATTTATTGCACTTGCAGTGAAAGAGTGTGTTTGGAATGAATAAACAACCTCGGTAGCAGCATGTGGCACAGACCTAATATGTACTGTATACAGCCAATTGCTCACAAAATATCATGGAAGTCATCAATCTTGTTCATGTGTTATTTTCTTTTATGGTTGTGGTGTACTGCCACACATAACAGACTCTTGCCAGCGCAATTGCATTGATTCATCAAACGGCTTTAGCAAATAGAAAGACCGCATTGTGGCACTTAAACCAGCAGTGTTAGAACATGGGATAATTTTGAACATCAACTCTTATTATGTTGTTGTTATTCAAACATTTTCCTCTCAGACCTTTTATAATATACAAACCACTATTAAATGCCTAAGATACATTTAAGACTTTTATTTTTATGCAGTAAATATAATCAAAACGATAAATCTCACAAATAAACAGTGCATGACAAATCCCAAGGGAAAGGGGGTCTAAGCATTGGTTTTAAATTACTCAAATGTAATTAAAGAAGTACCTGTATTTGAAGTGGCTCTATTTGTTTCCAAATCTGCTAAACAGAAGCAGTAATTGTCATTTTCTAGGAGGACACCACTGCCTGGACATAATTATTTCCTTCACTGGACAAAAAGAATGAGAGATCCTTGTTTTATACCGAGTGTATTTTGAACAAGCACAGAAGCAAAAAATATAAATTACGGGCCTTCTTCAGAATTATTTCCTGATTGTATTTCAAAACAAAAGCGCGAAAACACAAACTAGATCCCTTTCTGTCGCTGGCAAACTTGGATGTCTCTTTGAACCAGCTAAATTCAATGGCATTCCTTTCTCAGTTTGAGCTGTCAGTTTTCTGGAGCTTGTCCCTCGAGTGTGTGGCTATGAGGATTCTGAGTTCTTCTGAGGCCTTTGTCTTGCTAATGAATTGCAACACAATAAGACTTCCAGCAGTCTCTCTCTTCTCTGCGCGGGTAGGGTCTGATTTGGCTCGTTGAGGGGGACAGAGGCATGGGACAAAGGGGTCTGAGGGAGTCCCTTCTTGAAGAGCAGAAAGGTCAGAGCCAGCGTTCCACTAACATACCATTTTTCTTGTTTAGGGTCTAGAATGGGAAAGAGCCATGGTTTACTAGACAAAAGGATGAAAGGGACCTCTGAAGCCATTAAACTGTGAGGAAATGATGACCGTGAATTGTGACAGAGAGTGAATACATGGTTCTGAGGTGGGAGGTGCACTTCATAAAGGTCACTTGACACTCCATTATTATATTTTTGAAGGTGGTAGAGAATTTGCCCCCCAACTACCCCCTTCCCTCCTCCAGAAAAAACAAAGCTAGATTTATGTAATATTCATATTTATCTTAAAGAAGTCAGCCATTCAGGGTCCCTTCAAAGGAAACATATTTAACCTTATGACACTACACTTGCTTCTTATGGGTCACAAAGCAAGCACAGATCCCCCAAGTCAAATCATTATTATCATGACACAAAATGAGCCTTTCATATTCTTCCCAGGATTTTGAAGAGCTTAGTTTTTCATATTGTTCTGCAATCATTGATACTTTTCCGTACTTCTTATTTAAAATAAAGTAAATATATTGTGTGCTAATAAAAAAATACTCCTGAAATGTAATAATCTGTCAGTTTCTTCTTCTTCTTCTTCTTCTTCTTCTTCTTCTTCTTCTTCTTCTTCTTCTTCTTCTTCTTCTGTTTTGACTTCCAAATAAAATATAGGACTTATTAATTTACTTTAAAGCAAGCATTTAATCATTACATACATTTTTTATCAAATTACTTTTGTGTATACTTTCAACTACCATTGTATATTAATATTACATATTATTATTATTAATATCAATCTAAAATGTAATAGTCACATGATCACTTTGTCCAATTGAAGACTAACAACTTTGAGTACTTTATTTCAGTTATTCTCAGACTAGTATTATTATTACTTTCATATGATCATTCTCAGATGACACCATTAATTACAGTATTATTGTTATTTTCTTGTCAGTTTTGTATCATGTGCAGTTGTGCATTTCTGTAAATCAGAGTTAGATGGGTAATATTCAGAAGTTACAGTGTGTCTGTTGAATATTACTGTTGACTATTATTTTACATGTCAAAGGTAGGGACCTGCATTTTACACAACCTTTCTTAGTGTGCACTTAATTTCTCTCAGTGCAATGTGGTCATGTAGTCTGCTTTATTTAACCACTTATTGAGAATAATCAATAATAATGATAATTATTTTATGATTCCTGCAATCATCTCAATTAGTCATTATATGAACTATGGGCATTTATTTAGTCATGCATCTCTTTATTACTTATACATTTAATTCAATATTACATTTACGATTGAAAACATACTATCTGTTAAAAAAAAGTACAAAAAACAGCACCGATTCCCGGAACAATGTATATAAAATACTGAAATCATAATAATGCCAGTTACATGATCTATGCATACAATTACATGTTTTGAGGCTCACTGCCAAATTCTGTACATTTCACATGTAATGCCCACATAAATAACTCTTACCAGCAATATCAAGGCAAATCATTTCCTCAAATCAGACAAGCTGCTTGCAACATTTAAAATAATCTTTGAACATTGGCAAATGTAGAAAATGGCATTTTAAAGACCACCTGACAGAAGCAATTCAATATGCTTTAACCATAAAGTTTCTACCTGAGCCATACAAAGCACGATGGGGCACTTGGTATTCTGTTCCTGAAAATAATGTTTCAGGTATCATGGAAAAATAAATGCACATTTTACCTAGTACTGTGGTGTTGAAGGACCTCCAGAAATTGATTAAACATGTGCAAAGTTTTAAATCTCAGCACCTGATTCTGATGGCAGGCAGGGAACTGTTGGATCTGATTTAGTGGTTTAAAAGCTGTGAAGTGTCCATCAAACATATAATAAAGTTGCACAATGAATAAATACAAACTGTGCAATGGCACAAGAAATACACAGTACAGGTGGCATAATAAATAAACTGTGCAAAAATCTTCTATAACTAAAGATATGTCTAACAACATGTTCCCAGTTGGTTTATAACATGCTACTATAGCTTTAAGATCAGCATGTGCAAAATACAAGGTCTCTCACTGCAATGTATCCAGGACAGGATATGATTTTTTATAAACAGCAGGACCTCTTTATTCATGTTTTGAGTTATTTTGAAGCTTCATATAACCCTTCTGTCTCCAAGTCAAACAGATTCAATGGAGATTCGTTTACTATGATCAATTCAGGCTGGCTCTAGGTATGTACTTCAATGGGACCCCTCTATAGAATATAATTTGCAGCAGGCAGCAGTTTTGTCGGTTCATCATCATATTATTAATGTATTAATATGAATTAATGTATGTATTTATTAGTAATTATTAACATATTAATCTATTTTTCCAGACACCCTTTCCCAGGACAACTGTTAGTTGACACAAAATATACAGATTTCGAGTTTCCTTTTTTATTTTCTTGGAAAACAAAAGTGAAGAAAATGCATCCAATATCAATACTAATAAGGAAGTAAAGTGGTTAGTATTTATCTTTAATATTGTTATGATACTGTTAAAGGTATGGATAGTTTGTACAGTTATGAGAAAAAAGTAATAACTGGAAGCATATTGTATTATTATGGTTGGTATGTTTTTAATTAATTTAAAATACCCATTTCAAACACATACCAACCATAATAATACAATATACTTGCAGTTATGGCTATTTATTTATCATTATACAAGCATTATTTTCCACAGTTAACACCATAGGGAAGTGTTCTGGTGCATATCCTATATTTTTCTCAGTTTCTTTCAGACTCTGTGACTCGTGTCAAAATTTTCAGGATCAACTAACACAATCATTGCATCAGCAGAAGCTATAGCACCTTCATTGTAGCCAACAAGTATAATACAAATAGTTTTGCTGATATACTAGTAATGTTGGTGTTTGATTCACTTTCACATAATAACACTCAGTTTCTGAAGACCAGTAACATTTTATTTTGGTTTGTACACTAAATCTCTCTTTTTTTTTTTTTTTAATTCTTGTCTATGTAATATAGAGTCATGGTTGTCACAGATACCCTGAGGTACTATTATGCCTTCTTGCAGACTGCAAAACTAATATTTTTAATAGACATTTACAAGTTTTACTAGGGAACATTTTGCATGATATTTAACTGGTTTATAAACTTGTGTATTAGTATGAACTTATTAGTATTAGTATTAGTATGAGTCTCAGATAGACAGATCAATAGTGGTATTTATAGATATTTTTTAAAAAGAACAACAAAAATAGAAGAGCATGCCCTAATAGAAGTGCACCATCCTATTGCAGTTTTTTTCCCCCACAATATTTTAATTTTCCTTTTTGATTTTCAATTTTTTAGGTGTAAGGTTATTGTTACTCATGTAATGTGAATAGATAAAATTAGTTAATAAACACAATGTATTTGCTAAAATAAGTTTTACTTCAACTTGTATTTAAAGAGCATGAAATAAACAGGAATACTTAATCACCGACTTTGTCACTCACTGCATCAGGACTATCAATTCATGAACTACATATATCAGCACATGAAATGGACTAGAACAAAAGGCACTCCGACTAACACTAACGTATTTAACAGAAAATAGCACCTGTTGGCCGATTTCTGGTTCCCAGACTGTTTTCGTCTTTTTGTGATCGGTAAAATGGACGAATATTGCCATAACGCTCAAATGACAAAATATACATAAATGTGCCAAAGTCATGATGTTGTGGGAAAAATGTGAATTTTGGGATTCCGTACTTAATAGACGGGCATGCAAAGGGTCTTGTCTTCTTGTCTTGTCTATTTGGACAAATCTATAATCACTACAAATAATTTAACACAACACAACATTGACATGCTGCATGTACAAAATATTTCCAGTCAATCAGTTGTTGCTCTATAGACTTTATAGTGCAAGGAACACAAGCTTTTAAATTAAGAATTCAGTACTGCATTTTGTGATCTGAAGGATCTGGCAACATAAAGTGTTAAAAATGTAAAAAAAAAATCTATTAATAAATATATCACGTCCAGGATAAAATAGATTTAATTAAAAGTCACTCTGTAAAATGTTTATGAATGTTTCTTGCAGGAATGACTTTACTTCTATGCTTGCTGTTCACAGATGTGCAGAGTTAAAAAATACAATTTATTTTGTTTTTATTTCCCTATTGTTTGTAGACAATAGGCCTTTCTTGAAGGATGAAACTTTTTTAATATCTGTTTTGGTTTCTGTTCTTTGATGAATATAAAATAATACCTGACAGCTCTGAAGCTGCATACAGTTAACAGCCTTATTTATTGCCACCTCCTCAAATGGGTATAAAGCTAGTGATGTGGTGTGGTTCTGCTCTCAATAGAATACAGAAACTTTTTTATTTTTATTATTAGCAGCAGATGGTTGGTGAGAAGCCAAAGAAAGCCACAGCAAAGAACATTATTATTGACGTCTTGAAATAAGTTGGCTGCAAGGTTATTTGTTGTGCTGCTTTTTGGGTTTCAATGTGCTGTTTTGCAGGATGGAAGTTACTATGGAAGCAATTCTGAGAGAAAAGGAGAGAATAAAACAACAGCAAAGTCCCAATCCAATCAGAGCTTTGCAACATTTCATGGTATTTCATTACCAACCTTGCTATTATTTATAGACTTGGACTTTCATCTGCCTGCAAATTTTTGTACAGAAGTTGGCTTCTCATCCAGTTGCCTGTGGTCTGCAAATTGAAGCATTCCAGTGTGGGGTTATGGTTTAGAAGCATATGTCAGTATATTATATAGAATAAGTTTGCACACATAGTTGAAAGACCTGAAAAGGCTGTTTTTTGTTGCCATGTAATGAAGCATTGGATATAGATAATCAAAATAGATTATTAGGATCTAACCCCTCCAGACAAATCCAATGCATTTTTCCCCAAGGTCTCTTCTATCCTTTTAAAAGTGTGTATTCAGTTTACAATACAAATCAGTATTTATCAAAAGCAATAAAGCAAAAAGGTAAATCTACTAAATCTCCTAAACTTGGATACTTAAATGAATCTCGATTGAATCCACTACATTTGAACCCACTTTAAAATCTCCAGAGGAAAGGCAAATTAACAATCATCCTTCATGCTCCTCACTGTTCTCTGAGAAACAAACATCTCAATGTCATTCCAATTTGTTAGTTTAACATGGATTTTAGGTCTAGATAGTCTAGACTATGGAGACTATGTATGCCTTGACCCATCACTCCTGCAGCAGCATGGAAGCATTAACAATGAGTTTAGCTGACTAACTGGTGATTACAAATTGTGTGAAAAAGTAATAGGAGATTTAAAAAGTAATTATAAATAGCACATTTAAGGTCTATGGTAATGAAATAGTTAGAATAAGCCTTGCAATTTTACTGTACAGGCCTCTGTGATGCCATGTCACGTATTACATTAATTAATATTTAAAAATAGTAAATTCAAATGTAATGTTCATTAACATAATGCCCCCCAAAAAGATACAAAGCCTGGGACATTTCTGCAGTTTTTTATTCTGATTATTATTATTATTTGTCAGTAATTTGGCTTACTCTCTACATAGTCATCTGTATTGTAAAGTGCCCTCAAATGTTTGTTGTGTTATTTTTCTGATATTCAGTTTATAAAATGCTGTAATATTTTAACCAATTTTAAGTATTCTGGTCAATTCAAAACTATATTCAAACACTTGCTGGATAAAGCTGGTATGCAGATGTGTTACATTTTTGAAATATTTAAAGTTTTCAGAGTTTGTATCAATGATTTGAGAGTGAATTCAAGAATCTGGTACATATTCGTGTACAATGATATAACTGCAATATATGCATAAATAGTTCCAGTATATTTTGGTGTTATTTAATACATATAAAATACATATCTCCAGACCTGATTATAATATAATATTCACTGTACTCTACTAAGGGAAAGAACCAAAAATGCCAGGGGGATGTGAGCATGTACCAAAAATAAGCAGCATGTCTATTGCCTGCTATGTGATATTCTATAGCATAATATTCTTTCACGTGGATCCCTCTTGGAGTACATGAGGAGTGAATAGCGTTGGCTGCTATTCAGGAATTTGCTGCACGTGAGGACAAGCTGTGTTCAGCTGAGGAGTAATTGAACGAGAGCAGCCCTGGGCCGTCTGCCCTCAGCAGCCAGGAACTCTCATTTATCACTGAGCTGATTTTTTATTTTCACTTTTTTTTTCATGTATAGGAGAACATAAAGGGCTTTATGGACCAGAAAAAGCAGTTTATTCCCTTCAAGGCAGGTTGGCTCCTTTAAAGCTAGTTCGCTCCTAAAAAATGTATCTAATCCAATGTCAGACAGCCCTGGTGTTTCTGGGTTGCTAACAGACACATGTGGTAACAGTGTGCCTGAATTACCCACTGCCTGAATCCCTGCCACCCAGAGACAGCAGTTTTCAATCCTGGCAATGCCACCTGGTAAGAGTGGCTTGGAGTCCACATTTGTTGCACGTATCTGTCCGAATTCCACAGAGAGGAGAGCAGGTCAAGTCTGCAGGAAAGACCCGAAGTTTGCCACTGGCTGGGTGTCTGCAGACAGCCATAATTACGATGGAATCTGTGTTGATACTCTGGGTGGCATTGAAACTCTGTCAGGAGTCTCCAAGATGTTTTACACTGGAATTCCTAAAAGCCACCTCTCTGATCTGCCAGGAAAGATGACGGGACTAGGGCCTACTAGGAGGGCTTAAAAATTAATACATTAAAATTACCCTGCCTGCTTCCATGTGGCATTCAGTAATGATGTTGTGACTACAGTCTGTTCTAAACACACATCGACTTGAAGCGTAAATCACAGAAAATAAAACATTTCTCCCTTGCTGCCTCGACTGTATGTAATAATTTTGTTTTAATACTATGTTCCAATACATCCTAACAATGCCAACATAACATTTGTGCCATCTGCTAAGAACCATATAACTTTTCTTGCATGTACCGAGAGAACATACTAATGTAATAAACACATATGATTAGATATTCAGATTTAATACATACCAATTGAATAAATATTCGTATTACATGAATATTACATGCATGTATTTATTTTGGGAACCATAGGGAGCATTTTATGCATTTATTTTTGCAAGTGAAGACGTGACACATTGATTTGTTTACCTATATTTGTTTCAATGCAATAATGTCTATTCATGCATCTTTAATGTCTTTATTCATAATCAGGGCTAGCTGATGCTCAACTGCAGGACAGGTGTGTCTCATTCTGGACTATGTTTATAAAAAAAGACCATACAACAAACAATAAAACAATTAAATAAATAAATAAATAAATATGCCATAAATCCTCAATAATATACAATTTTGTGCAAAATAAATACATAATTAGTGAAAGACTGGAAAAGTTAATAAGTCAGTTACATGAAATTGACACCATTAGTCACTTCCTGTAACAGCTAATTAAAAAAATATACTGCTTCACTGACAAGATACAATATATTTTAAGTAGCAGGAGCCTCGGTTTTAGCACTAGGTCGCCTAAAGAGTTTACAGAGTTCCTAATGCCACCCATTACACTCAGGATACATGGGCTGCGTGCCCAGGGTTACTGGTTTCACTGTACACTATGCAATTCACAGAGCTACCATTTACTATTCAAACAGGGATGCTTTTGTCTAACGCAAACCATGGCGCTCGTAATTGAAGAGTAGCTGGTAATTTGGATTTGGTCTCTGATAAAAGGCAATCCAGTTGTATTGAAGTCCTACATCTAAAAATAAAATGTTCAGTTTAATTATGGGCAGCTGGAATTCCTTTCCAGTTTCCAAATCCATACATGTATATTTGTACATTGTAGATATTCCGAGTACCTTGTTTTTACCCCCTGCTGTAAGTATAAAACCAAACCAACTACTAAACCAAGAACAAACTGATATATACATGCAGCACAGAGAAAACCAGAAAATACAGCTCTTTATACTTAGTGTAAAGTCTTGCAGGCTTTTATGTGGAAAATAAATCTCTGTTAATTCATTTTCAGATCACTATATACAAAGGGAAGTTCTTTGTTGACCTAGACATGAGCTGAGCAGTTAATCAAAATCTTCAGAGGGACATAAGAATTATATCTAATAGAAAAACGACCAGGGGCGCAATGTACCTCTGGAATGTCATTCAACTATTGACTGACATATAGACTAATTTAATGGTTCCATAAGCTTGGCTCTTCAGAATCGTCTAGAATAGTATGTATCTCCAGAGATATGAATAAAGTGTGCATATAGAATCTATACTTGTCCAAACATAGTGTATAATTTGGCAATTCACTATTAAATTAAAATAGAGTCACCAAAACTATTGACAGAGAGAAAAATAAATCTACATTTGACATCATAAGTATTGATGCATACAATGCTTTACAGAGATAAACAGCTCAAGTTAGTATTATATTCATAAACATAACTCTTTCACTACCTACAGAGATATGTTAACACAAGGAATATTATTTCACATTTGAGTTCCTTTTAGGCTTTTGTTGTTGATTTGTTCTGTGAAGTTAATATTCTCTCTTTCTCTATCTCAATCTATCTATACCACTTAATTATTGTACAGCATACTAGTACACTGTTGTAATGACTGATAAAGCTGTTTAATTTCAGATTGACTAACTTTGCTTTCCAGTGGTCAATATAAAGGTGAAATAGTTAAGGCTAACCTGCTTCAGATACCGGGTCATGGAAAATGTGCTGATAATGCGTTGGTGCATAGTGTTTTCCATTATACGGTTCATTAGAGAGGTAATCCTACCATTAACTGATGACAGACTGTTAAACTTTATCTTAGCTATGTCTGGGAACTGCATCCTCCCATGCTGCAGACCGTACATGCCTTTTATGATGTCTACAACTTTATTAACTAACTGGTTAGAAAGCTAGAGCCTTCACTGTCTTGGTAAGAGGCGGTTAAAAAACACCTATAACATTTTAATATATCGTTTTAAATGTACCAAGTACCAATCTAACAACATTAAAGTTCTTAATGTTCAAGCCATTGTACATCTACTTTGTGAAGAGGTGATGAACAAAAGTGAGTGTTTTATTTAATGTATTGTAGCACACATAATTAGACTTTTCAGCATTGTCTTACTCTGACCTCTGGTCATGCACATTCAAATTCAATCTCAGTGTTTACAATCCTCATTTAATTTGGGAGGACTGAAAACCACAAGTGCCCTTCAATTTTCAATTCTGTCTATTCTAAATATGTATGTATAAAAACTGCACATTGCATTTAAAAGGGGTCCAGAATCATGCAACTCTAAAGGTGTCACAGATGTTCTGATAGGTGTGAATCAGTTCAACTTAATTTTGATTACAATGAATCATGCAATCAATTATCGTGTTGAACAGGAGCACAGTTTCCCTGGTAATTCAATTCCCAGCTGAGTTTGGAACAGGAAGGGGTGTTTGGGGTTGTTTGGCAAACTCTACTGTGCAGTGAGATCTTCTCTTTTCTCTCCATATTTATGAATCCAAAACAAATGTGTTCATGTTTAATAATACAACAGTAGTATCATTATGTATTTAAGTATTTTATTCAAAGCAACTTACAATTTATACAGCTGGAGCAATGTATGTAGTGTAACTTGTTCAGGTACAACAACAGTATCTAATCTGCTATTTTGGCCCACAGTCCTTGGGGTTACAGATCCAGAGCCCACTGCTGCATCAGTAGGTTATATTCATGTCCAGAAAACAATACATTTATTCATTGCTCTTCCATATCAGATTATAGTGGTTATTCTTGGCTAGATGCTGTCCATTAGAGGCAACTGTACTATAAATCAATATAGTTGTGGCATTTTTTATTTTTTTTCAGTAGTCATTGTTTTAACAATGGGCTCTTAACATATCAACAAAGGTCACTGATGGGAAGCAATTAGATAGGTCAGGGGCCAACTGATTAGTAGTAATTATGGGGAAACTGGCCAGGCAAATGTTGGCAAAGCCCTGACTTTTCAGACAGGTTCAGTGAACATTTTCTATACCAGTAATTGCCCTGAACATTGGTTCATTTCCTTGAGACAAGAAAATTATTTCCTTTGACGTTTGTTGGAAAAAAAAAAAGACGCACAGAAAACCTTAAGATAACCCTTGCCACCAAAGACGACTTTCAGTTCAACATTGCACTACATTAAAATGAACCCAGGCACTTATATGTTCAACATCAAATAAATTGAAACAGATAAGCTATGATTTCATACCTTAACTGATGCGGAGGTTATTTAAACATATCCTGTTATGTTCAACACTCTTCTGTTATAATTGAAATGTGATATGCCTGCCAGGCAACATATAAATAGAGAGAATCAATTCCAGCCAATAAATTAAATTCCATGTACAGTGACACGGGGGAGGGGGGGTCACATAGGAAAATAAGTGTCACTGGATGTGACTATTATTATTTTGTTTCAGCACTTGGATTCAACTGTATAATGTGTATTTGTATTGTTACCTTTGTTATTATTTCACTAATTGTTTGTATTGAAGTCTTTATAAGATAGTTTTAGGAACACCAGCCAACATGGCATTACATCTCAGTCAATGCGTGAGAAAGAAAGAAGTATGAATCAGCTTTTCAGGAACAGAAGGGCACAGGATTTAGTTTGGCAATGTTTCTAAGGTGCAAGAAGGAAGTCTTAGGAGTGTTTTGTACATGATTATCAAAGGTCAGTCCCTCATTAAAATAGCCATGACCACCATCCATATACAGTCTTTAGATCAATATTACAAAGGTGACGGGAGGAAGTCAGAAACATGACGTCAGCTTTATTGAAATATCTTGGGAATCTGACTTTGAATATAGTCAATGTTTGCAGTAAAAAAAAGTACAGAACTGTTGGTGAAGGAGGCGACTGTTGGAGAAAAAAGGGGCAACTGTTGGAGGATTTTTTTTTTCTCCAAACCCTGTTGCAAGTTATGTCAGGCAGACACAAACACACACACACTTACACACAGATATATATAGTGACACAGTGTTGAGCCGGCCACAGTGTCTGGGCTCTGAAGGCAGAGTTCAGGAAAAACTGAGACATGGATATTTTGCATATTTATGTACATATGCAGTGTGCGGTGATCAAACCAAAAGGACATACAGAAACATAAAAAGGTCATGGAGGGAACAGCAGGTCAGCTCCTGTGGTCTGGGAAGGTGCAGGGCAGTTTGGGGCAGTTTCTCACTGCTCTGCTCTCACAACACATATAGACTGTATGATAGATATGGCTGCAAATCCAGTCTATACCAGGTTGTTTAGGTTGTTTATCGTCAAATAATTCTCCCAAGAATGATTTGCTACTTGTAGTCTTATTTCTGGGAATATGACTGAGAAACAAGAAAAATTAAAGTTAATAATTTGTTTCACTGGAAGTTACAGTCACTTTAATGCCATGGTTTGTGGCAGTGATTAAACCAAGTTCCATATTCTGTCTTCTCTATTCCCCATTGCTGTCTGAAGAGAGACCTAAGCTAGGGGTCAGCCTGTTCTGAAGGTAGCTCTCTGTGCCAGTGTCGAGACATGCCTATAGCATGTTAAGGGGGGCCGCCAGTTCATGATTGGGTGATTCTCTGAAGTATGATTGATGTTGTAATACGCGGTTGTCACCTGAGTGGGTGGGATAGGGTCATTATTATCCACACTGCCTGGGAGTAGCCACAGCACAAGCAATATTTCCAGTTTGCTGCTTGAGTGGGTTTGTAATGTGTAGAGGGTTTAATGGCAATGAAAATGGTTGTACCTGAGCTATAAGGTCTAAAGTCACTGGGACAACTGCACACATCATTTACTAAAAATAACCTGTGATATTTAGAAACAGGTGTAGCTGCTACACGGCAGGGAGGAGATGGAGATGGAGTACAGGGGGAAAGTAGGAATTGATGTACACAGCAGCAAGAAACAGGGTCACACAACAAATAAAGGAAATTCCCTCAGGGGAAGTCTTCGAACTAGTATCTAGGAACAGAATAAGCTGCAGAATTTTGTGACTGTTCATTTTGAAATATAAAGACTGATGTGTCACTCCACATTCACACGCAGATACCCTTCAAAGTCAGTATTCTCCCTAGGTCCTGTTACCAGGCCAACTATTAGCTCAAGTGTTTGTTTTGTAGGTTTCTAATGCAAATTACTGGGGCACTAAATCCATCAGTCTCATCATTTATGACAACACACATACAGCAATAGTAGAGATAATATCAAAACAAACATTTTAAATGCAATTATATAATTTCCAGCATGATGAGACAATAGAGTTAGTGTGAAACATTATACCCCATATACAAATATTGACCCTCTTGGTTTGAATCATATTGACTACAGATTTTGTCAGGTTTCATTGACATTTACTTTTCTAATTTGGGGGGTTTGTACATTCAACTCTGGATGCAGTAGTGTGTAATTAACATTTTTTTAACATTTAGTTGTTTAAAATATGTGTGTGTTTCCTAAATAGAAGAACCATATATTGAAATTATATTGGAAAGATCAGGTGTAATCGTACTACAATGGCAACACTTTGAGATAGATATAAAACAAACACATTGAGTGTATAAAATAAAACATGTTTACATATGGTGGATTTTGTGTCAAATATATAGATGTTAATTTAATATATTTAAATTACACAGGCTGGTTCTTCAATCTATATTTCTATATATAATGGATTTTCCTTATGGGTTGATTTTTTGTATTCAAAAACATGTTATGCACCTCTTTTGGATCTCTCTCTTCACTTCAAATTCAAATGGGAACTGCTATTTAATGGGGATATCAAAAGTCTTCTGACTTCTGGGCCGATTAAAGTCTCATGGACTTCACATACAACTTCCCAGGTCGTGTCATAAATGGTCCCCACTGCTTCTCATGTTGTTGTGTGTCATGACCTGGGAAACCCCTCTTGTTACTCTCTGATAACCCCGAGCTGTTAGTGTCAATCCCATGTGCTTCAGAAACAGCACAATCTCCCCCTTTTCATTAAGTAGGCCATAGAGGCTAATCCTCCTATTATGTGCCACTGGTTTTTATTTATCGAAGTGACAGCAGATTCTTGAGGTGTTAGAGCTGATGAACATCAGATGTGATCAGCTGTGAAACTGGTAATGGGTAAATAATCTTCTTGTTAGTATGATAAAATCAGGGGAAATATATGAATGAAAAACATAGTATAATATAATCAGAAAAGAATATAAATTCAAATACATTCCTATATAAATGCCAATTAAAATTACACTTCTTGATATTGGCTTGTGGCAGAGGATTATTTCTACTACGTAATTGCATTGAATTTGGCATCAATTATTGTGTTTTCAGTCTGAGAATGGGATTGGTGTTGAAATTTTGATTTGGTCCATGTCATTGGCTGATATGGTTCCTACACTTCTAATAAATACAGCATCACCATCAGCGCATATCGATCCCCACCCAAAATATTCCACTTGCTTCGATCTACAGCTTCTCTTTTCCATGCCTGCAAAGTTTTAAATTTAATTTCGTCTTCTAGGTCTTTTTTTCTCTTGGTATCCATTCAATAGCATATTTGTTCTGTTCTTCTTGCAATGTGTCCAGCCCATTGCCCATTTTAACTTTTTCCCTCTTTAGTTGATCTCACATATTTTAATGTATATATGTATATATATTTGATTGACTATATATATTTTATTGGAGAGAAACAGAACAGAAATAAATGTAATTATGCTACATTATTTCTAATTGAAACAGATATCCCATCACTATAGTTCAGACTGGAGTGCATGTGGATATTTTGCATTCACACTGCAATTTGTTAACTAATATGTTAAACTATGTATTCTAATATATAATAACATTACATTAATTGTATTTTATTGCAAGTGTAGTTGTTCAGCGCCAATTTAGGTGTTCATGTTTGGCATGTTTTCAGTGATGCAATGCCAGGGTGTTTACCAGGGTGTTTACCTCACAAACGTTTTAAGGGTGGTGTCCCAGCACGATACCCCGAGTTAAAAATGAGCCTCTGCATTCCAAGTGAGGGTTTTAAATTGCCCCTAGCTCTGATTTACTACCAGCTAGTGTATCAATGAAGCATCAGGAAGTACAAGGCACAGTGACGTTTTCTTTTATATAACATTTTATATTCCCACTAAAATATTACTGAGAATTTTAATAGTGAATATGAATAAAATGGGTGTGAGAAATTAACCTCTGGTAATGAAAATGCTTTTACTTTGACTAGTTTTGAATCTTGTGTTGCAATAATGTATTTCGAAAAGTGAGACATTTGTAAGAATATTTTTTTCAATAGCTATAACTTTTGTCCCTGCCCAGAAAACTGGCAGGTTCTAATATGCTTTCATAACAGCTTGCGCAAGCTTTTGTTCTGTTGCAAATCCAAATAAATGTGTCCCAGGAAATGTTAATGATGACCAGTAACACACTTGGAAATAATTCAAATGCTAAAGATCGAGCTTATGAAACAAGTATGCTCATACTGGTGTAATTACCTAATTCACTACACAATCTAAACAGGATAAGACACATAAATAGATACTTGTTCTTGACCTCAATTAACACCTCTCCTCGCTCTCTGTCTCATGATTGTTCAGTGCATGTCATCTTGGCATTTCTTAAACATCTGTGACTTTTTGCAGAGTTCAGTGAAATCAATTTAATGAATATTACAAAATAATATGTTTTTATTTCCTCTCTTCTCATTCACAGTCCAGATCTTCTTGGTGACATTGCTTATACAGAGGTGACCCTGGGAACAGACCAACATCTGTCCACATGTGGCTGGAGAAGATACATACCACATAGAAAACCATTCCTCTCTGCTCTTCAAAAGGTTTGCTTTTCTTCTTTTATATTCTATTTTAAAGAGATTTTTCCACATTGTTAACTTATATTGGGGGAGTCATTACAAAAAAAAAAAACTCTCCTACGGTTGTATTGACAAGGCATGCTAAAATGCAAATATTGTTCAGGAATAAAACATTGCATGCCATATCTCATGGTATTCAACTACTTATTTGAATATCTCAAAACTAAGAGGTTATTCCAGCACCCAAGGGAGATCAGCAGCTGACAGAATCATGTATTTTGTGACAACAACCAAATTACTATGTTAGGATGCTATATACATTTAGTGATCAATTAATCTGAATTTCATGAGCAGATACTTAGGGTGACTATTATTGTAGCTGTTGTCATTATAATGTTTATTATTATTATTATTATTATTATTATTATTATTATTATTATTATTATTATTATTATTATTATTATTATTATTATCATTACTAATTAGAAGAAGAAAATACAAAATTTATTATTATTATAAACGTATTTTTTCACGGTAAGTCCAGCCTCCATATTGAATTAAAAAGAGAGAAACTGTACAGAAAAGAAGAGGTCAAAAATGACATTCACTGATGTATGTCTTATAGTAACTTGTCTTCCTGTCCCATATTCTATATACGTTTTCCCATAATCAGATGTGGGGCAGCGCATAATAACCCACCCTTACTGTGAAATCAGACCAGGCAAGCATATTGAATTTCTTCTGCCAAACTCAGCAATGCTATGCAATATAGACTGAAAAAAAAAAAAAAAAACCTTGTGGTGTCTTTTCTATTTTAAATTTAGCCACAAACGCAACATTCCCCTAATTGGAAAACAATGCTGAAAGAGGCTTTCACTTTCATTGAAGTAACACATCCCTCCAACACATGAGGGAAGAGCCGTTATAAAATGTTCTTTCAAAGATCCTTTGATCCCTGCTGCGACTTGTCTAGGAGACTACTGCAGAGAAAAGACAGACGGTTTCTCGGAAGTGGCTGGGTACAGAATGTGCTCCTGTTTAACTTGTAGACACTGCCTGCAATTATAGCTCAAGGGCTATTAAAAAAAGAGACCTATACTGTATATATACATAAAAGTCAAGCCTGCTGGTTGGAGGTCAAAAATTCCTGGAAAAATCGAGGTACAGGGCACTCAGTTCCACTTACTTTCTCCTGCTGTTCTGTCTACTCAGCAGTGAGCACAGATGTAGGCTGGGTGCCAACAATGTGTAATGTGATAAATATGTGCTCAGAGCTGCGATGCTGGGAGCAGCAGCCTGACTCAAAATAGACTTGATGGTGATGGCACTGGCTTTTAAGCGAATCAGCTGAATTACAGAGGTGTGGCTGTTCCCCATTGCATTCACTGCGAGGAATACGCTTGGGAAGTGCTCGCCATCCTGAAATAGAACTCATGCGGTAACCCCTTTTCCTCCTACGAGACAGTAAAAATAACCCCCAAATCCACTCTCTCTCTCTCTCTCTGCTACACACCCTGAAAGACACTCCAGCACTTGTGTACATGCAGACACGGCAGCTGTTCTCAACTGTACCTGCACTTATATTTGTACAGCAGCTCCTACAAGGAGGGGCTTAGGAAAAAGGATGGAAAATGACTTACAAATACACTGAATAGTTATGAGACAAAAAGGAAATGCCCCCCCCCCCCCCCGCTAGTTCATATGGTAGAAAATTGTACACATACACCGATTAGCCATAACATTATGACCACTGACAGGTGAAGTGAATAACACTGATAATCTCGTTATCATGGCACCTGTCAGTGGGTGGGATATATTAGGCAGCAAGTGAACATTTTGTCCTCAAAGTTGATGTGTTAGAAGCAGGAAAAATGGGCAAGCATAAGGATCTGAGCGACTTTGACAAGGGCCAAATTGTGATGGCTAGATGACTGGGTCAGAGCATCTCCAAAACTGCAGCTCCTGTGGGGCGTTCCCGCTCTGTAGTGGTCAGTACCTATCAAAAGTGGTCCAAGGAAGGAAAAGCGGTGAACCGGTGACAGGGTCATGGGCGGCCAAGGCTCATTGATGCACGTGGGGAGCGAAGGCTGGCCTGTGTGGTCCGATCCAACAGACGAGCTACTGTAGCTCAAATTGCTGAAAAAGTTAATGCTGGTTCTGATAGAAAGGTGTCAGAACACACAGTGCATCGCAGTTTGCTGCGTATGGGGCTGCGTAGCCGCAGACCAGTCAGGGTGCCCATGCTGACCCCTGTCCACTGCCAAAAGCGCCTACAATGGGCACGTGAGCATCAGAACTGGACCACAGAGCAATGGAAGAAGGTGGCCTGGTCTGATGAATCACGAGTTCAAGGTGTTGACTTGGCCTCCAAATTCCCCAGATCTCAATCCAATCGAGCATCTGTGGGATGTGCTGGACAAACAAGTCCGATCCATGGAGGCCCCACCTCGCAACTTACAGGACTTAAAGGATCTGCTGCTGACGTCTTGGTGCCAGATACCACAGCACACCTTCAGAGGTCTAGTGGAGTCCATGCCTCGACGGGTCAGGGCTGTTTTGGTGGCAAAATGGGGACCTACACAATATTAGGCAGGTGGTCATAATGTTATGGCTGATCAGTGTATCACGAAATGTTTAACTTATTGTGCTTTTCAACTATATGTGTATTTTTACCAGAAATGGCAGGATTGCAGACACGTTTCAAATAAAGTATTTATACAAGTTGTCAGATGAGTTTAATTTACAATCGACATGCTCATAACTCAACGGTAAGGCAGAGCAGATAGATATACACTAAGCTTGTTAATCAAAGTCATTAATATAATTTAATTATTAGTTCAACAGGAACATAGGTCTGGTTTAAATACAAAATGTTTGCATGCTACTAAAGCAAGATCTCAGTAAACATGCTGACCATTACAGGCTTGTGGCTGGCATGTAGGTATATAGTTATACTGGCAAGGTACCCAAGTCCCCAACATCATCAGTGTGACCAATCAACCACCTAATAAAAAAGACACAAGACACACAAATGGATTTTAGACTTTGGACAGAGGCAGCTTTCTCAATTATCAAGACGGCATATACAGGTAGGCCTACTCCCTCAAAATAGTAATTATTATGTCTATAAATAAGTGTTACTACTACTAATAATATAAATTACATTATTTATTAATCAGTATCTCTATCATTTAGGTGACAAGGTGGTCTGCTTGGTAAATACATTTCTGCAACACTTTTTTAAGTAATTAGCTTGTAGTTTGTCTTGCACAAACTATCTTGTTTAAATTCAATAGTTCAATAATTAAATGTGTTTCTGTTATGGTTTTAATAATCTGTCTTTCTTTGTGGAGTAGGGATTCACTTAAAAATCTGATCAGTTTATTTTCTTCTATGATCGTTTCATAAAATACATTTCAGTTTTGGTTTTAATAATGTGTAGATCTTTGCCTTGTTGTGTAGGTTCCTCTCAGTAAAGATGTTCAAATTAGGCAGTTATTTTCTCCTCCTAATTTCTCCACAGCCCGTGTATTCTGTTAACAGAAACACATAGAGTAGAATAAACAAATGAGTAAAATAATGCAAAAAAATCATTAAAAGTGAACAGGTTGCATTAGCAGATTGTTTCTCACAGGTTCCTTTTTTGTTTTAATACAGTGAGAACGATGCATCACATTTTTTTTTAAATCCAGACCACAGTTAGTTTAAAATAGCTGCATGTGTCCATTTTATCTCCATTTCAAAGCTTTTCACAAAATACATATTAAACATGTCCAGTATGAAGTGGGGTAATTTGTATAATGCCCACCAATACACAGTATTCATTCCCTAATGTATTTGTTTTGCATTTTATTAAAACTGGAAATAGACAGAGAAGTGTGTTGACCCACTGGGATCTGTTTTAAAATACGTTTTTTCTACTTTGTTTTCTTTTGGCCAGCAAAGCAGAATATCAACAAGAAGTAAAATAAAACAGGTATCTTAGAATCACAATATTCTTCCATGATTACTAAAATATTAATTTGCTTCTTTTCAAGCTGTCTGCTTTTTAAGCTAAAAAGGACCAGATTTTCACTCATTGAATATGGTTATTAAATACAAGAAATTAAGACACATTTTGTTAATTGAGTTCAAAGGTAATTTGGTTCATAAGTTAAAATGTACAGGACTGAAGCATGAAACAGCAGTTCATGCAGTAAATATGTTTCACATGCACACATAATAAATATTATAATTCTAATAGAAATAGCAATAAAGTACAATCTAAAGTAATACAATTCATTATGACATAATTGTTGTTTCTTCAACCAAATCTTCAACATTCATTTCTAGCAGACGTGAATTCCATTTTTTTACCTTTTACTCAGAAGACAAGACTTTACACCTGATTTCATTAATCCTCATTATTAATATATTTTACAGTGGCAGAATGAATATATGCATACATCTAAAAACAGTTTAGATAAGTGTATACATTATTTATTTGGAAATCTATACAAAGTCATTCTATCATATTTAAAAAAATACGTTTTTAAAACTATCAATATATCAAGATATCTTCAGTTTACACAGCAGCCCCAGAAATTAGATGCCTTTTTCTAAATCAAAATGGAATTGTTCAAATGGCAGTTTGATCTCCAGTCCTTGTTGTTCTTGATTGACAGGTTGGGACAGATGCTCTAATCCTTTTAGGGCCTTTGAAAAGTGCTTTGCTCACTGAGATTTGGAGATAGACAGCAACAAACCCTTTGTTTGCAAATTCCCCCCAAAATATAGACTAAAACAAAAGTCTGAAACCCCTGGTGATTCACTGTCAGCATCCTTGCTTTCATAAAGCTTGAGACTGAAGAGGTTTCGGCACTTCAGCGACATGTTTCCTTAACTATTTTCTCTTCTAATCTCGAAAGCAGATTCTGACCCTGTTTTGAAGTTCAAGAGCAGATGTCAATCTTCAAAAGCATGGCACCATTTTAGACATTCAAAAAGAAGAAAAAGATGGTTATAAAAACATTGTACAAATGAGTGTTCGATAATGCTCATGCCCCATATAGGGTACTACACGCCACATGGGATTACATTCTAATTTAAAACATCTTTATTTGTTTTTTTTACAGCATCGTTGGTATAGTATAATATAGGTAGTCAGTGTACCCTGATATGGAGTATTTTAGTATGGAATGAAACAAACATTATAGAATAATTGTTTATTAATATTGATCCATACATACAATTGTATAGATATAACTTGTAAGGTTATACAATAATAATCTGGTCAAATCTTGTTACAACAAATTCCATTACCACAAATATCGATAGATTGCGAATGCAGCCCCGATTATCTAAAAAAGGAAGCACTGCCCAAGGGGGAGGGGTATCTGGACACTTCCATAGGAACACAATTAAAAAGGTCACTCTATCAAAGCTGCCATTGGCCCCTGCGCTCGTCACTCAGAACAGGTCCCTTCCCACTTCCTGTTCTATAAAACGTGACATCAGCACAGGTTCGTCCTCTTTTGCTGGGAGCTAGGACTCCTGCATGACCTTGCAACTCTTGGGGAGTGCTTCTTTTTTCAGATAAGCGGGGCTGCATTTGCAACCTATAGTTATCTTTCAAGTCGGAAGCACTGCCCAAGGGGGAGGGGTTACTGTATAACAAAACTGTCACTAGGGAGGAGGCAGCGAGCTGATAAGGGAGCCTGGCCCAAGGTGTACCGCTAGGGGGCCTCGGCAACACAACTCCAGACAGGAACCACAGAGGCCCCTTGGGGCCAAACTGTGCTGTCCAGGAGTGAGGACCGCAGTCATGCTCTACCGGGAACTGTCTGCAATTGGCATATACAAAGCGGGGCTACAGAGGTCAACTCTTATGCCCTCCGCTTACAATAGCAATACAATATATCTACTTGCACAATATATGGTGCGGGCAATCAAGCAACTTGTGCGCCCTCCACGGATTAAAGTGGCAGTGGAACCCTGATCCTGCAGGAGCGGGGACACAGACCCACTGAATAACACACAGCTGGCTAGTCAACTGAGTAGCCACAGCTGGACATGACAGTATATACAGCATGACAGCAGGAACATTCATGCCACCTCTGCGCAGCACAGGAGAAATCACGTTCACTGAACGGTACAGAGCATCCAGCTCCACTGTGCTGTCATAACAACTATACACATTGTGGGGTGCAGGAAGCAGATCATGCACAACCACATGACATGGGAGCAGTTGTCACCTATTAGCACAGCTAATGCAGGACAACAGCAGGCTCTACCATGACCATCAAACCATAACATTGTGGTGTGCAGGAAAACCATTCATTCACTCTTCGCATAACATGGGAGCATTGGCTACTTGCTCCACTAGCCCAGCTAGGAGCGAGGCCACACCAGCTCTACAATGTCGTACAAATGAACTATATACACCACGGGGCGTAGGAACCAAATCATGCGCCACCCGCATAACACAGGAGCAGTTGACGCCTGCTGATTAGACCAGCTAACGCAGGGCAACATTAGCTCTACTGTGCTGACAAATTAACTATGTACACAGCGGATCACGAGAGCCTGCTCAAGTGTTTACCGCTGAGGACAACAGCACTGTACTCTTGCTCTATGGCACATAGCCAGAGCAGACCACAGACCTGCTGACCAAGGAAGTATGTACACAGTGAGGCAGCGAGAACAACTCGAGTGCCATCAGCTGGGAACAGCGGCAGTGAGCTCCAGTGTACACAAGCTACAATGGAGCCACAGTCCTGCTGTTTACATGTTTTATATATATATATAATATATAGCGGGGTACAGGCCAGACGCCTGCACCACCACAACACAATGCATAATGAACGAACTATATACAGGGCGGCCTCGTAAGGCAACGTGCCTGCATGCCGCATGACAGACCCTGGGAACACATCAACAGGCTGTCAGCAAGTCCTGGAGCAGCTCACGTGGGTGCTTGATTGGAAGGCATAGTCTGGTGGAAGGGAAAGACACGGTTCAAATAGCTCCATCACAATGCCTTTAACAGGGGCTACTGGGGCCCGACTGCAGCCAACACTGGATTCTCAATGGAAGGGACTAGTCCCGTCACGTCCAACCTGCAGAACCGGACAAATGTAAGCGACGAGGCCACCTACGGGTCCCGGTGGACTCGTAGGCCATGGTAATGGTGTCCACAATCCAATGCGAAACGCGCTGCTTTGAAAGCACCTGGCCCTAAGACAAAAACAGCTGGTCCAAGCGCCGAATGTCCTTAGTGCCTTCCAAATAGCACCTGAGGGTCCACACAGCGCAGAGCAGGTGAAGCCGACTCTCTTGCTCCGAAGCGAAGGGAGGAGGATGAAAAGCCATCAACTCAGTGTGACCCTGTAACCATCTCCCGCAAAACGGACACACAATGGGTGTATGGACAGGGCGTGTAACACACTCACATGTTTTGAAGAGCAAAAACGCAGTCTTAAGTGACACTAGCTTCAGCTCAGCTGAGTTCAGTGGCTCAAATGGGCCTTGGGAAAGTGTGTCCAACACTACATCAAAGCACCATCCGGGCAGTGAAGGGGTGCGAGGAGGCTGTAGCCGTCAAGCTCCCTTCAGAAACTGCGTAGCCAGGAAATGAGACCCAGGGGGCTCGCTATCAATGCATACATGACATGCGGAGATGGCCGCCAGATACACTTTGAGCGTGGATGGTGACTTGCCCTGGTCCAACAGCTCTTGTAAAAATTGTAATATGACCCCAATGGGACAATTAATTGGGTCTTGAAATGTCCGCCAGGGGTAGGAATACTACGACCTCATAGAGGGAGCTCTCTCCAACTGAATAGTGGCTACTACCGTGACTGACAGACCCCCGGCAATCAAACACTCACACTCAGGGGCCAGGCCCAGAGCTGGAGGAGGCCCGGATTGGGGCGCCAAAGCGTGCCCTGCACCTGGGACAACAAGTCCGTTCTCATTGGCAGTTGCCAAGGTTCTCTGTTAAGGAGGGCGATCAGGTCTGCAAACCAGAATCTGCGAGGCCACCGTGGGGCTATCAGCAGAACAGTCACTCATTCTCTCCTGACCTTCTCCAGGACCACTGGGAGAAGGGGGAATGGTGGGAACGTGCGAAGGAGACAGTGCAGCCACGCTTGGGCTAGCGCATTGATCCCTAAGGTTCCTGAGTGGTCTTGGATGGAGAACCATAGTGGGCAGTGTGTGGACTCTGCCGAAGCAAAGAGAACCACTTCCACTCTGCCGAACCGGCTCCACAGTTGTTGTATCACAAGCATGTGGAGGCGCCATTACAAAACCGGGGGGCCTCCCCCGAGAGAGAGGATCCGCCACCGTGTTGGACAGGCCGGGGATATGAACTGCTCTGATGGAGCGGAGCTGTGGCTGCGCCCACAGAAGCAGACGGCGTGCTAGACAGTACAGTCTGCGCGACCGGAGACTTCCATGCTTGTTGATATAAGCAACTGTAGCATAAGGTACACTTATAAATTTCAATTAAAGAAGTAAAGAAGTGAATTTATAGTATCACCTTATCACGAATCACGAACTCAATTTCCATAATAATTGGACGCAGACACCAATTCCAAAGATATAAATTGTCAAATGTATTAAAAACAAAGACTAAATGTAGCACTACACTAATTATACAAAAGGGAAAAACTAATAAAAATTAAACTCTAGATCAACAAATTAAAGACAAATCACTTCCGTGACCAAATCAAAGACCATGGGATCGCATATGATATCACACAAATAGTTAAACAAAAAAGGTTATAAACACATTGACTACAATACCGTTTAGTAAGATGAAGGTGAGTCTCTCATTAGTATCGTTAATCAGACATTAAATAACTACGCAGGTTAGTATTTATCTCGTTATACACTCACCTAAAGGATTATTAGGAACACCATACTAATACTGTGTTTGACCCCCTTTCACCTTCAGAACTGCCTTAATTCTACGTGGCATTGATTCAACAAGGTGCTGAAAGCATTCTTTACAAATGTTGGCCCATATTGATAGGATAGCATCTTGCAGTTGATGGAGATTTGTGGGATGCACATCCAGGGCACGAAGCTCCCGTTCCACCACATCCCAAAGATGCTCTATTGGGCTGAGATCTGGTGACTGTGGGGGCCAGTTTAGTACAGTGAACTCATTGTCATGTTCAAGAAACCAATTTGAAATGATTCGACCTTTGTGACATGGTGCATTATCCTGCTGGAAGTAGCCATCAGAGGATGGGTACATGGTGGTCATAAAGGGATGGACATGGTCAGAAACAATGCTCAGGTAGGCCGTGGCATTTAAACAATGCCCAATTGGCACTAAGGGGCCTAAAGTGTGCCAAGAAAACATCCCCCACACCATTACACCACCACCACCAGCCTACACAGTGGTAACAAGGCATGATGGATCCATGTTCTCATTCTGTTTACGCCAAATTCTGACTCTACCATCTGAATGTCTCAACAGAAATCGAGACTCATCAGACCAGGCAACATTTTTCCAGTCTTCAACTGTCCAATTTTGGTGAGCTTGTGCAAATTGTAGCCTCTTTTTCCTATTTGTAGTGGAGATGAGTGGTACCCGGTGTGGTCTTCTGCTGTTGTAGCCCATCCGCCTCAAGGTTGTACGTGTTGTGGCTTCACAAATGCTTTGCTGCATACCTCGGTTGTAACGAGTGGTTATTTCAGTCAAAGTTGCTCTTCTATCAGCTTGAATCAGTCGGCCCATTCTCCTCTGACCTCTAGCATCAACAAGGCATTTTCGCCCACAGGACTGCCGCATACTGGATGTTTTTCCCTTTTCACACCATTCTTTGTAAACCCTAGAAATGGTTGTGCGTGAAAATCCCAGTAACTGAGCAGATTGTGAAATACTCAGACCGGCCCGTCTGGCACCAACAACCATGCCACGCTCAAAATTGCTTAAATCACCTTTCTTTCCCATTCAGACATTCAGTTTGGAGTTCAGGAGATTGTCTTGACCAGGACCACACCCCTAAATGCATTGAAGCAACTGCCATGTGATTGGTTGGTTAGATAATTGCATTAATGAGAAATTGAGCAGGTGTTCCTAATAATCCTTTAGGTGAGTGTATATATATCAGTCTCATTTACGTTTAGGTGCCGAGAAAGATCCTATCATTGTTACCACAATTTCCTTTAACTGATTATTATTCAATGATTAAGGATAGGCAGGGCCACCAATAATCTAATGTTTATTAGTGTGTTAATTTCATACTAAATCAGTTCAACAGGAATGAGAAGATATTTCTTGGCGTTGACAGGTTTTATTTCTAAAATTGTCAAACAAAACAGTTTAATGCAACACACATTCATATTTAAGCAAAACTAAATGATATTACACATTCTAGAGTTATGAATCACAGAATAACATTTCTAATTGATTTCTCAAATGTCATGAATCATGAACTCCAAACTGTTAAACTTATCTGAACTTCGTCACAGAGAGGCCTCTCTGTCTTCGGGGTCAGATAACAGCACACGGCACGAGGTCCGTGTGGTTTGGAACAAAGGCAGTCCGGTTCGGCTTTGTCCAAGAACTTCCACTCAGTCGATGCACCTGGAAGTTGGGGTTTCGCGAAACAGTCTTTTCCAAACAGATTTTCCACTAGTTTGAAGGCTCCAAGGTTGTGCACAAAATCTTCTTTGCAAGCAGGATTTCCACCGTAGTTATTTGAAGACAAAGTCTTTGAGGAAAGCAGGGCCCTGTTCGTTTCCAAGGGTCAAGTTTCTTAAGACTCTATAGCTATTTAAATGACTGAACACTTTCGTATTGGTTTCTGGTTCCGGTTCTGGCAACAGAGCTACAGGTTGAGCTGTGGCAGCGGGTTACTGGTTCAGGTGAGAGAGAGAGATGCCGTGCGCTACCCTTTATATGCCTGTCAGATCAATAGATGATTGGTTCTTGAGTTTGTGAGATTGGATTTCGGTTTCAGCTGCCAGTGTCCTATTGGAGGGGGGCTTGATTTATGACTGATGTCAATCCATGCCATCTTTTGGAAATGCCAGTTGGCCGGGTTCATAGCTCTGTGTCGGGATTTTGGCATTTCAAAGAGTTTTTATTACCTACAGGCCCCCTTCCCCAGACATCTCACAGCAGGATTCCAAACTATTTGGCCTATTCTCTGTGCCATCCTCCCAAGACTGCCACTTTGATGTAAACCAGTTCACATGCTGATGAGCCAAGGAAATCTGATAACTTTGGGGGGAGAGGTCTTCTTTAGATCAGTGCTTCAGCTCAGAGCTAAAATTCTCTTATCAAAATACACCCCCCATAACACTACACAACCGTCTGTTGTCCGTCTGAACCAGCACAAGTCTGTCCCATAGGACTGGAAGGAAATGAGACAGTCAGAGGAGCACTTCATGTAACTCCAGGACTTTGATATGGAGGGTCCATGCGGGCTCCGTCCACCTGCCTCAGAAACCATGTCCATCACAACCTTGTTTGGAGGCGTCTGTCATCATCACCACTCGGTGGCAGACTGGTTCCTGTGGCACACCAAGGGTCAAATTGTAAGGGCTCCGCAATCAATGGAACACCTTCCATCACACCTGTGACTGTGACTTGGCGTGCTTGATTGCAGCAAGGATGCATCTGTAAAGACCCGAACCATTACTACAGCGTCCTCAATTAGAGGAGGCCGAGGGGGAGAGTCTGTGATGCTGCCGCTAGGAGGCCCAGTAGCCTCTGGCAAGGGGACACCCTAACACGAGCACTCAGTCAGAAGAGGGAGAGACATGTGTGTATGGAGGCAACTCTCTCTGACGCCAGTGCATAATTGAAGACGTGGACCCCCTGGCAACGCGAACACAGCATGCACTTGGAAAAAGTGCGTGGGGCTAGCGACAGGCCAAATGGGAGGACAGCAAACTCGAACGCTTGGCCCTCATAGGTGAAGTGGAGGAACTTCCTGTGCGCCTGCGCAATAGGGATGTGAAAGTAAGTAACAGGCTTGATGGCCTGGGACATGGTGCGCAGGTTGATCATGCTGAAGTACAACACCCTGAGGTAGCGTCTTCAATCCAAGATGTGGTGGAAACTGCCATTTTCCTTGGGTACTAGGAAGTATGGGGATTAGAATCCTCCATGCTGCCCCATTGGGGGCGCTTCGCAAATTGCTCACTTCTCCAGGAGAGCGGTGATGTCGAAACGAAGTGCCACACACTGCAACGGGTCCCTCACTCACGGCCACACCACACCTCAGAAGGGTGGTTGATGGGCCTGAAACTACAGGGAGTAGCCAACTGTTATATTTTGGAGTTGCTGTGAGGTGTATGGGTGGGCCAGAGACTGCTGGAATGTCACAGGACAGATGTGCAGGAGGGGAAGGGGGCGGAGGTCCACCAGCCGCCCTCCTGACGCATGCCATGCCGGACTGCCGGGGGCCAGGACGTAAGGCCTGGTGCCGGGCTGCTGTGGGGATCGCCTGCCTGCCGGTTCGAAGATCGGCAGGGGGGTGGGACTGCTGTCTGGGTTGCTGCCTGGGAGCCAAGGTCTGAAGACATCGAGCTCCTGAAGGCTGCCTATGAGGCTGGGCTGAGGGTGTAACAGGGTAGACCCTGGCTCGCTGCAGGGACTGTTCCCTCTCCTGGGGAGTGTGTGTCAGCATCAAATCGATGGAGGGGCTGAAAGTAAAGCCCAGTAATTTGGTACATCTATGAGGCGGGTCCTGTCCGTGATTACCTGTCTGCTGTCCTTGTCCATAGACAGGGCAGAGAGGCTTCCCTCAGAGTGCCATGCACATGGGTAGGCGGTGGAGACTTGAGATGTGGGGGGTCTGGGCTGTTGTAACAGTGCATAAAAGAAAGACTAGTAACAGAGATGCATCTCTTTCCTCATTTAAACTGCACAATATTATGTGATAAGTATAGGTAATGTCATGAAATTAGTAGCTAATTATTTGAAAGTAATCCTATTTAATAAATGAATTCCCCCTAAATAGGTGCTGATTGACATAGGCAAAGCTACAACTGAAATAAATAAAGAGTTTGCTCCACAAATGTGAAAAACACCTGTATTCTCTACAGGACACCATCATTTGAAATACTCCATAAACATATATGTAGCATGCCCTACATTGTAAATATGCATAACTACAGTACAAATACATTTGTAAATACATGCGTAATTACTAAGTAATAACACAAAACATTTGCCCACTTAATGTAGTTCCCATTTTAATTCTATTTTTCAAAACTTTTAAGAGATACAATGTTGCTGTATTCTACTCCTAATGTATACAACAAAGAAAATTCAAATATAAAACAATATTTAACTTCAGTAATCTGCTGTTGATTAGAAATTGTGCATTAAATTAGAAATTAGAAAACATGCTCTAAACACAAATTGGCAAAAAGATGCATCTTACCCTTATATATATATAAATATCATCAATATATCACCAATATCATCCATGCAGTTTGATATAACAGTTTGAACACTGGGCCATTTAGATCAAAACAAGTACAGTGGGTTTACAACATTCCTGAAACTGCAGGACTTATCTTCCACTTGATCTGCCATTTCTGACAATCAGTGTACTGTTGGTAAAATTATATTTATAAAAAATTGAATTGAAAAATGTGTGTTATATCCTAAGAATTATTAATATAAAAAAGGCATCATGTAGTAATAAATTCATTTTTAAATTAGCAAATGTATCTCTTTTTCTACAAGTGTGACACAAATTAACATAAACTCTTTGATCTCCTGATCTCCTAACTGAATGTCAAGTATATACTCCTCTCTGCTGCCTTCTGATCATATTTTATTTTGACATGAACCGCGGTGCGTCAGCCCATTCACTTACACTATAACTATGATTCAAAACCTGTTAATTCTTCCCCCCACTTCATTCAATTGTTTTAATTGGATAAAATGCACAAAAAGTGTTTAAAATAAGCAATCTTTTTTTTTCAATAAATTGATCAGGACAAACCGAGATACAAATCAAAAACATTATAAAACTAAATTTAAATTAGGCTATCAATTACACTGTAAGAAGTTGTCAACGGAGTAGAAATCTTTAATTTTTCAGAGGTCTCTATTATTTATTTAATATGGTCACATTTACTTTATAACATTTCCATGTATAGTTTAGTTTGTTCAATCTGTGTTGGTACAATGGGCTTTGTTCGGTCATAACACTAATAATCATAATAATTAACAGAATAAAACAATTAGACCTCAATATTGTAATATTTATTTTCTTCAAATTTATCCTTGGTGTTTTATACGTAACATAAGCGGTAGTTACAGTTGGCTTTGAGTTACGGGTTTCCTCTGTTGGTTTATTTTTCTTTGTGATTAAGTTTTATTTCACACTCCTTTTATATTAAAGAAGTTCTAGCTTTTTCTTGAATTAAGTCTTGGCCAATTGGCATACATAATTGATTCTGTTCCTCAATCCAAATCATTAATAGTCTTTCCATTTCAATGATCAATTCACTTCACTGCTTGGTAATGCTCATACATGTTCCATGATACGCTCTATATCTTTCAGTCTTTTCACAACCTTACCATTGCATTGCAACTTACTATTGATCAGAAAGAGGCATTTCTCCTCTTTCTGAACTTTTTATTACTTCCACTTTCTCCTCCATTGTTATAATTTTTTTTTCTTTGAATCACCACCATCACATGCACTGGATTTATGCTTTTTGAGACATTATGAGGGCACAGAAATACTGGATACTGTAATGAAAGTGCATGTGAACTTTTTTCAACGTCCAAGATCTAGCAACCGCTTCCACTATCACATAAAGACATGAGCACATATGCCTTCACTCACTGCCCAACATAGACTTCTTCCTCACAAATATTCACTTTAAAACAACTCTACATGTTCTTACTATTGTAAATCATTAAAGTTCAACTTTTTAACTTTGCTTTGTTCAGACAGGAATTATTTATGAGAACACAGGCAAGTCTAATGTTAAAAACGAGTGAAATAATGCTGCCTAAATAAATAAGCTGGAATGCACATTTGAGTTTGACCCAGCGGCTTCTGTTGTTAGTGACCCTTTCAGAGCCGTACCAGGAGATTGCAGCCAAGTGTGACCACCCTCCTTTCAACTCTGACAATTGTGCTGAATGCTGTAATTAATTTAATTATGAAAATAAATAATCTGTAGCAGATTAAGGTGCACAGATCAAGAAGTACCCTGAAACTGTATGTATATAAATATATATATGTTATTATTATAAATAGACACAACAGTATATTTGTTTGTGGATATTTAATATTGTAGAGGTACCTTATTTACATGAATTATTCTGTGTGACAGTTGTATTACAGTTCATAGTACAAACATATATACAAATTTTTTTTAATTTTATTCTGGAGAAAGCTACCATCAGTTTATTTTTATATAGCATTGGGAAGATAAAATATCCTTTTATGAATTTTATAGAACACAGAGATCTTTATACACTGTAGCAAAGTAGTAGACATTTCAATTTCCATAATACTTTCTTCTGACCTCTTCTGTGACATTGTTTAATCTAATGTAGGTCCAGGAAATGGAGAGCCAGCAGGAATTTATTTAATTCACAAAAATATAATATCACCACTGCATCTTGTTACCGAATCCTGAATTTCCATTTCAATAATCATAAAAAAAGATTGTAATAATTTTCTGCTAATAATGAATAAGCTTATATTCACAGTGTATTATGCTACATTATTTATTTGTGGGTTATTTTAGTCTTTTATGGCTGTCTGTACATATTACAGTGACGGGATGTGACCAGATAAGAAAGTCACGAGTTTCGAACGGCCTGACGGCTCTTTAATCAATCATGACTGCCCTGTAAAGAATATGAATGAGATCCACTTTAAATAACTCACTCCTGCCTAAACTATAAATTAGGCACATGTTTATCATTACATGTTAACACCAGAGAAAAACTTGAGTTGTCAACAGTGGCAGAGTGTTAGTTTTTTAAATAACGTAGATTTTTAAAAGGCAGACATAGTGTCATGCTTACTGTGAGACAAGAATGATCTAAGAAATACATCTGAAAATGTAACTTACATATTTAGATTATGTGCATTGAAAACTGAGGACCATAATGTAAATATATTTATGTTGTAAGTCGTCCTGGATAAGGGCGTCTGCCAAGAAATAAAAATAATAATAATAATAATAATAATAATAATAATAATAATAATAATAATAATAATAATATTGAATCACCTGCATTAGATTGGATTAGATTGACAAAAACTGGATTGTAAACATGGAGACAACAACTTTTTGTGCAATAATGCCAAAATTGATTATATGCCAGCCTTCACAGGTTAGGGGAAAGGATCATCAACAACCAAATAATAATATAACAAAAAATACACAGAAGAGTACCTTCAAAAGCAATACATCTATCACTGGGTCTCAAAGGGTCAATTGCAACAAACTGAAAGCTGTGTACTAAGTGGAGATGATCCCGTGGTTAGTACGCAGCTCCGTACTAAACTAGTCTGCAAGTTTAATACCCATCACAACGAACTTGAGCGGCTGAAGTTCGTCCCCAACTGTGGACTAAACAAGGTCTCCATTGCAGCGAACCCCAAAACCACTGCTGCTGCCCTAGAGGAGACTAAGTACAGGATTAACTTAGTCCTACTCCAGCTATGGACTAACTATAGATAGTACCGTACTGAGGAACAAAATGTTGATGGAAAGGATGAAAAAATAAATGCAATTGTTTTAACAACCAATTCACTAGCATATACAACATAAAGCAAACCCTAGAGGAGAAGACAATCACAACCTCTCAAATGAGCCAGAAGCATTAAGCTCTTTATTTCAGTTTGCAATGCCTATTAGCTCATACCATTCCAAAAGTAACAATATTAAGAAAACAAAGAAAACAATGTTTATCTATTAGCATTTTGTATATGTTTTGTAACCAACACCGATGCATGAAAGAATTCATAATTATAGTGCCATTGTTTTTTAAAGGTTCTCTTTCTTGTTATGTAAGTGGTTATTTATGTGGAGCACAATTGAATGAATACATCATTAGTTTAACATACAAGACAGGTAATTTAAGAATTGTTGTGTCCTTTGTTTTCCGCACTGCTCCACAGACACCCTAAACCACCCAAAACTGAGTGTTGAGTGATGATTGAAAGCATTATTGATCATTATTGAGGGTATCCCTGAGAAATGTAATCTTTGGTCAACCACAAGAATTTGGTTCTAGCTATAAATGAAAGCAGAGCATTTTGCCACCGCCCGACACTGAAAAATGTTTGTTGGATCCCACTTTCTCTGCAGCTCATTACTTTCAGCATAAACATGAAAAAGAACTAACTACCTTTGGGATTTGAACCTCAAGGGGGATTCAACTTGAGTCGTTTTTGGTATGTTTAGTTAAAAACACCTTCCAAATTTCTGAAACAGATGATAGGTAAGCAGTAATTCACCATTTCACACATGATTCATAATCTGAGTAGAATCGCATTCTTTAGAATGGTTTGGCCTTTGATGGGATTATTGAAATCGGGAGCAGTAATATATATTGTGGTTTGAGCATTTACAAAATACAGCTGAAAGCCTTTACTGCCTAGGCCCATGAAAAGTCTGTAGATCAAAGCAATTTTCAAACAAAAGTCTCTGTATTAGGATCTTGCTTAACATTACTGCCTACAAATGCATTTGTTTCCATTACTATACTGAAGATGTGAACTAGACTGATATTTTTTTTTATCACCCTGTTAAACATGTTTGTTCACTTAAATAGTGGATTTTTCTTTTTTTGATTTACATGTTTATTGAGGTGAATCCTTTGAAATGTTATCCAGTAATCTCATGATGATTTTGATACATGTTATCAAAGGAAAGCATTATTATTCACAACCACCTGTCATGGAATAAAAAAAATCTTAACTATCTATTGGGATTGTATGCGATATCTGAGTGTTTAAAAATATGTAATTTGTCTTTTGTCATGACACTATGTTTTTGAACAACTAGAACAACTAAATAGAGTCCAATACTACTAATAATAATACCAATACCAATCAAACGTTTAAGCATTTTAGACAGATTTGTATTGCCAAGCTTTCTTCCACCTCTCCTTAAGGGTTTGGCAGCATAGTCCCTTTTACTTTAGATGGATCACAGTGCTGTGGTTTATGTAAGCTCATAAAGCTCTCATAAAGGATGCTAACTTTCCAATTTAATTTAAAAACAAAAGGCTTTGATCTTAATGGAGCTTCACAAAAAGAAAAAAAAATCCAGGTAACATGTGTTTCTTTTTCACAAAAAGAAAAAAAAAGTCCAGGTAACATGTGTTTATAAAAACGACATTCTTCTGAAGGTACAGCAACCCAGTCCACAATAAAATTGCTTTTCCTCACCAGAACCCCTGTTGTTGCTCTATTAGGCTTTACAAAGGGCTAAACTCCTCCTAAACTAAAGAAAGCTCTATAGTTTTCCCATAAATACTAAAATTTGATCATTTAATGATGCTGATTCAAATAGCCCAAAACCAAAATAAAAACCCTCTATTGCTGTTTAATTTAATGGAGACGAGTCTCATACTGAGATCAAACGAGTGGTGCTCATTTTTGGCACCTCCAGTGCTGTGAGTTTACTGACCCTAGCCCATCCACATATTTTCATATGGCCAAATAATATGACTGACTGTGGGACCTGTGAGCAAGTTCAGGGCTCACATCAGGTTTGGATTTACAGGATGTTGGGTTGTCCCATAAATAAAAGAAATGTGGCCTACCTAATGTGATACAAGTACAAATGAGACGACAACTATATACAATTTAATCAATACAGAGGCAATGCTCGACATCACAAACTAGTTAAGAGCAACAAATCAGAAATGTGTCTGCAAGCTTCTAACTGAGATTACTAGTCACAGTGGTGAAAAGAAGTAAGCATGAATTAAATTACTGAGCCGTTTAATTATTAAGTCTCGGGACAGGAATTCCTGCACTAAGTGAGTACAAGGAAGGTTAGTGTTTTCTCTTTGTTCTGCACATGGCACACAGGGATATTAATGAAGGCCCAGGGGAATATGGCTTTTGTCCAACTCTATAGTTTTAAAAAAATATAATTTTCCCTCTACATTTTTACATGCTTTATTTTGGAAGTATGTCTGGCACTAATATCTAATAATACATCAATATGTATTTTTTACTTGTTGTATATCCCAGAATAACAATTCTGCACCATAATCTACATAATATGGAATAGCATTTACATTTAAAGTAATTACGGTGCATTTAAGTTAGTTGCCCACAAATGTCAGCAGAGATTACACATTTAATGGAACTTGTGTACATTTACTTCAACTACAAACAGATGTAACAGTGTGAATAGCACTGTAAAACCTGTACACATTGTTATGTGTTGCTATAGTGTGTCAGCAAAATGCATACCACTCTTTCAGTTAGATTCTAGCATATATGACGCTTTTAAACATTTTATGTATAAAACTTACCAAATAATGGCAGATGTCAAACTCTGGTATGCATGCTCTTTTAGTGTTTCAGGATGTAACTTCTTGTAACTTCCTGGATAGCCAAAAAACTAAAAATGTTCAGAGAGTTTTCACTCTTTCAGAGGAATTGCATCACTGTAACAAGCTAATGTACACAATAAGCCCAACTCTCACTCTCAAAAACTCCTCTTCCTTTATCCACAACAAACCCAGCTAATGAACAGCAATAATCTCATTGACTACAGTCTCCTTTAAGGAAGTAAAAGTTCATCAGAAGCTGACAAGGAAGCATGTATGTGTTGAGCAGGTAGGTGTGCGTATTTGTAATTTTTCTTTTTCATATGCTCTAACAAATGTTTCCTTGTTATCAGAGTATTAATCACATTTTATAGCACATTATTGAGAGCTGAAAAGTAAGTAGTAAAATCCTTCCCAAACCAGTTTACCACATAACAGTTTGACGATGTAATAAAGTGAGCACTGCACAATATGATATTATGGCAACCCAGATTTGTAGACCCGAGGGGATATTGTCGAAACATTGTAAAAAATTCTATATTACATTGATATTACTACATTGCAGAGAAAATATGTCACACCAGGTACTAAAAAAAAACTCTCAATACACAATCCAAGATGAAAATGAAGTTGTGACTACGCCATCCCTTTAAAGGCAGAGTCTGTATCATCAGAACTAAATCAGGTAAGCAGCAACAACCAATCACTCGTACATTCTCAAAATTAATCACAATACATTGGTATACATTTCTCACTTCTTAGTTGCCATGGAGAGGACATGGTGGGCCAAGATCCCAATGGTAGTCAAAAACAGGTAAGTGTAATAATGCAGGGTAAAAATGTAAAAACAATTAAATGTATTATAAAGTTCCTAACACCTGCCTTCAAGAGACATGGGCGAAATGGTCAGTCCAAATATTTAAAACCCTATAATTAACAGAAACCTATACATACAAAAAAGAAAACCAGTCTCAGCAAAATAAGTTTAAATTAAACCTATTTCCCCCAGAAAATCAGTTCCCACTCAGTTACCCTCTTTTCTCTTCAGGACTTGCGTCTAACTTGACCTCGGTGCTGTGCTTCCACTGTTGTCTGTGAGCCTGGGCTTCACTCTGCTGCCACTCCACATCCCCTCAGCAACCAAAGAAAAATGGTGCTCAAGGCGATATCTTTCTACTCAATAGATCCAACCCAAATAATGCTGGGGAATACATTAAGGCAATTCTCTTCCCATTTCTATCTCTTTCCACTTTTTTCCCCCCAGATTCCCCAACTGCTGCCGAGAATGCCCCTGGACTTCAACTCTGCGCCACTGTCATCGGGGGAGATGTCCAACCTCAGAAGAGAACAGCTGCTGTCAGGAGGGGATCTTATTATAAGATCCAGGAAGAGCCTCTGTGCCAGTAGGAGGTCAGATCAGCAACTCAGCCTCCAGGTAAGCTTCTCTTTCCCCTTTGTTTGCGTTAATCTCTGCAGACCACCGCTGCAGCCCTGAGTAACGACACAGCAGACAGACAACCGGAGAACAGCCAAGAAGACAGACAGTGTGTCTGTGTCATTCAACCATGTTTGATAAGGGATCACTTAGAGCAGAGAGGAGGAGATGCTGAAATATACAGTGCTTAACAAAATACCGAATTTAGTAAGTAAGTAAGTTTGTAATGCGTTTGTGTTGTTGAATGTCAGTTTCAACAAATAAAGGTGTCATCTTAATACATAAATAGGTAAATAGTATTATAAAAATACTACTTGTGGTATTCAATACTTTAACATTAATATTCTCACTTATGTAGTCTCCCAGACAGCAGTGTTCTGATTAAACTGTTTTTTCTTTGTATTTAAATGTATTTAAACAGGCATATTCCAGTTTCACAGTTTTACAAGGTGATCTCAAGATTTTCTTCATTATAAATGCAAAGGTAAAATTAAATCTCAACCGACTGAGATTGATTATGAAAACGGTGGTACTGTAGCTGTCAAGTAAGGCCGACAGTAACCTTATGGACATGTATGCTCTTCAAAACTTGAAACAGAAATAAACATGGACCAAAAGAATATAGTAATAAATAGATCAACATAAAACACCTGTATTACATGATTCAGAAACAAATCAGTTCAGTGTAATTGAATTATTGTGGGGCTGACCTACAATGGAAAAACACTTTCAATCATGTGCTGAAGTCGCACCTAAAACAGGAGGTTAAGGTTGGACAGCTTGGTATCATAAACCTAATTTCCTTAACCACACTTTGATCACAAGGGGACACGGTATCAAATGGAAGCAGCTTTTGTTATTGCTTTCAGGGTAATGTAGAGAAACAAAGGGAATGATACGGCTTGAAAAAGAATGATGATTCCAAAAAAGAGACCAGAGTGCTGTGAGCAATAGCAGGACATCTGTGTCAGGTAATACATTTACTCAGTGTCAAGTTTACATGGTGGGAACACCTACCTATGAGTAACCAGCTCGCCCCAGAGGTCATGTTCAATTCCAATTTATGTGCAGGAAGGTAATTAGAGAAAACTAACACCGCCTGTGGTTAGGGATTCACACAGTTAAGTTTAAATTGCAGAGACAGAAGGCTTTTAATGGGAAGCCAGTTCAGGGTGAAAGCAGCTTTGTTTCAGAGGTTGTCAGAGGAAAGATGAAAGCACTTTCATATGTTATTCTATAACTTTAAAAATAGGAATGGACACTATTCCTTTGGGCATTGGAACCATAGGTTGACTGTCAATAAGTATAGAATAAACACAAAGCTGCTCCTTTCTAACAGTGTCTTAACAACTTTTGTCACCTCTAAGCTCCTCGTGTATTCATGGTGTATTAATTGTATCATATCATTAAGTGGTATTGTTACCCTTTTAATGTTGTTCATGTTGAACATTGTCTATTCAATATTTGTACTGTGATTGTCAACAAAAAAAGAATTTTCCTTGGATGAAGATGTCTGCTACATAACTTAATAATAATAATAATAATAATAATAATAATAATAATAATAATAATAATAATAATAATAATAATAATAATACAATTTACTTTAGAAAGGTGAGGGTTGATATAGAGTTTTTAAACTTAGAATCTCACTGAAAAGATATAGTGTACCTGTCAAGGTTTGTTTATCGAAGAATAATGTAATAATCTGCTGTCTGATCTTGTGGACAAAATTACTGTAATCCATAAGCATTATCTGTAGAGCTTGATCAATTGTGATCTCTAGTGCACAGCATAAAAACATATTTACTTTGCCATAAATTAGGATTTTTAGTGTATGAACAGACTAAGAAAAACAGAAATAACACACAAGGCATATTATTTCATTAAATAACATAGCTATGCACGGTTTGTTATATAAAGAGTTAGGGAATGCCAAAAAATAAATAAAAGGAAAGCATTTTACATTCCCAGTTTTCACCTCCCTTTTTTTTATTAAGACTCCATTAAAGGAATAGAAAATGTAAACAGACATGACTCTGTCCTTTATCTGGGTTTCTATTACTGGCCAAAAGATACTCCAATCCTATTAATATTGACTAAAACTTCAATCCATCCACCAATTGCAAATAAAAAACATAATACTTGACTACAAGATTACATTAGGAAGAAGTAAAAGTGTCCTGTTAGTCTCCTCTTCTGGTATTGAAAATGTATTTTTATTTTGGTCAGTCAAAGTTATCATTTGGTCCAGGCCTCAGTCAGGGTTTTAATTTCTGAAAACTACTCAGAACAATCAGCGCATCATCATTCATTTCAAAATGTATTAATTTGGTGCTTAGCAGGATTATTTTTACTTAATTTAAAATAACTTTACTAAAGAAAGGCACATACATAATTAAAAAGTATACACAATGAATTACATAATCTACAAGGAGTTATTTGGGATACAAAATTAAAAAAATACAACCAAAAGGAACATTTCACAATTACAGAAAATCAACCCTTGCATTTTCCAAGAGTTATTTCATTATGTATTTTATTTGTTTGTGCCTTAACAATTAATTCAATTAAAGCACCACACAGTGGGTCTTTCAAAGACAGAAGGCACACAAATCAAAATTAGCATTGAATTTAAAATGCAATGTCATAAAATGATGTTTTATTATTTAGTTCTTATTCAATAGCCATAGAAACCAATCTGTCTCTAGCTCCTAATTTAATAATGTTTTGCACTATTTTAAGGATAACAAACAAGCTCTCAGACATTCAGGAGTCAAGGGTCTCAAATGGCCAGTAATTTATCCAAAAAACAAAATGTCTTATTTACTAGTTGAAAAAGCTGTTATTTAGGAACCTATTAAGTATAAGCATTTCCTCACAATTAACTTGTTTGCAATAAGTCAAATGTCACAATTTGAAAACAGACGAATTATAACTGTTCAAACAACCACATTCCACATCTCTTTCTGATACTACAAAGTGCAATTTATTATATTATGTTTTGGTTTTTTTCCCCTCTAAAAATGGAAAAGGACCATGACGGACACAGGTAAAAGCCATTCATCATGATTTACATGCTATTGTTTTCCTTGGTGGCATCTGCAGTCTCAGGAAACCCTATGATAGTTTTTTTTCTTGGAACTGTTCCTGCATTGTGTGGTAGCCCTCTAGGCAGGGGAAACTGAAGTACGCATGGTGCTCCACCAAGTGACCTTGCACAGGAAAGCCCTAATGAAAGAACACTCTAATGTCGCTTGACCCTGACAGGAAATGATTTTCATGTGCAGCCGTTTGCAGGCTCTGTAAAAAGTAACAGAGCCATCCCCTGTGCCCTCTGTTAACCTCTTTTTTTGACCACCAAACATCAAAGCTCCTTCAATCAGGACCTCAGAGTATGCTAGATAAAATAGCAACAGCTTGTTTCCACATAATGTGGACCAATTGCCTCTTAAATGCTTGGAGTGAAGTGCTGTTGACAGATAGGGGTGGCATAGTCACACTGGTGTATTCTGAGGAAATGGATTACTTCCAAGGACCTCAGGAAACCTGAATATAGAAGAGAGGGAGAGATCCATCCTCGAGAAAAGAGCCTTTGCCAAAGATAGGCTATTAATTATCAATTTACCTATTTAAAAAATATTGTTTTCAGGTTTTACCTGTTTAATTTCTACAAATCAGCGTTTGTGTATGTAAGACTTTACAAAATATGTATGCATTTTCTTGTTTACGGTTTAACTATATACTACATGCAAAAATGAAACAAAAAACGTATCTGTAATATTTATTTTGTATTTTTTTAATTTGCCTTTGAAGAATCATTTTTCCATTTTAAACAAACCATTGTTTTCTGAATGTCACAAATTCACTGATAAGAATAATCATTACCTGATTCCCCCAAACCAATGTGAACAATTGACATATTACATGAATGGCTTTATCAATACTCTGTTGTATACCTTCCATTTTAGGAACAAAATTGATAATTGTTTGATTTCATTAGTACCCAAATTCTAGTGATTTAGTCTGTTTTTGTAGACCTCAGGCCTTTTACCAAGCCTATCATCTGCCCCAATAAAAGAATTACAGAGCTTTTGTTCTAAATAAAGACATATCTGTCATCTAACTCATTATTGTATTTGGTTGTTTATCAGCAGCTGGTAGTACATAGTGTTAAATGATCGGTGTGTTAAATTAGTGTTGAATTTTCAGTGTCTCATTATCTTTCAGCATCCACTTACTCTGTTTTTTGTTTTGTTTTGTTATGTTTTTTCTTGGATCCCCTTACTATATTATATAGCCTTTCCGACAAATTGGTTTCAAAAAAAGCATTAAACTGAACTGATTATTAGTCAAACAAATAAGAGAATGATAAATGGCTGAATGTTAAATGAAATGTAAGGTTGGTAAGTACTCTAATCACAGACAATCTAATTATAATGCAGAGCAGACACAAGACAGACAGGATGAAGAAAAAAAAAAAACATGTCTAAAACAGTATACTAAATTATGTAAATATAGTAGTTTATCGTTGTTTTAGGTATAGAAGACATACCAGGACAGGTTAAGATGTGCCTTCTAAGCATTGAACTACTAAAGTATTGGATTCAATAGTTATTGTACAACAAAACATAACTTTGGGTATCTGGATATCTTCAAATCCAAACCTAAGCCCTTCAAAAATGAGAATGTTAAAAGGGTGCCATGAGCTTAGAAACACAATGCTGGCATAGCAGATGCAAATACAAAACCCCATTGACTTTCTATGGGATTGTGTATGGGCAAATCTATTTAAAGTCAAGCACTTAGTGATACTGAGATATCATGTTTGGGTGGTCTCCCCAGGCAAAGGTGATTGAGCATATAGGATTGTGTGAAAAAAGCTGCACTGCTGTTGTCCTGGTGGTTCCTGTTTTTTGTTTTTTTTTGGATACAGAGGACATTCACACAGTGTCTTCCTCCTCCTTCTACACCTTCTGTGCTCCCTCCCTCAGCAACACCGTTCCCCAACTAAACCCCCCCAATTAACCCTCTTAAAACTCAATTTAGATGTGGTGGCACACTTCAATATTAATGTATTATTAATAATTGTTATGCAAATATGCATTAAACACCCTCTTGTAGATTGTGAATAGACACAAAGATGTTATTAATCCTTGGGAAGGGTATGCAAACAAATGGCTTCCAAACAGTTTTTTTGTTAAAAAATATTCCTGCATGCTGCTTCAATTATGAATTGTAGAGCTTCTTCCTATGTAACAGACAATATATATACTTAAATCTCGATATAGTTAGTTTAATTAATTTATATTAGTTCATTATTTTCCTAGGCTTATTTAAGATTGTTACATTTTACGTTTACAGATTATGACTTGAAATATGTTGATTATTTAAAATATTTTATCCCCAACACATTTTGAGGTTTGAAGGTAAGTTGTTAAACCAGGTCCTCGTTTAATTTAACCAATTAAGGAGTAAGAGTTGGGTGGTTATCTGAGAAAGAGAATACTACCCAAAGGGAGATGGGACAAAGATACCTACAGGCCACTGTGCTTTGCAAATCAGGCATGACCTCACAGTCTTTGGGTAGTATTCTCATACTCCGATTATCATTATCTTTTGAATCAAGAAAACCACCGCAGGGGGCATGGGATACGGTATATCTAAGCCGTCACATGGGAGGCCAGCAGCAAATCTTAAGGAAACCAACTCCAAGGCAACAGCCTGCAAGGAGAAGAGGCCTCGCTGAAGCATTATAAAAATAATATAAAAGGGCGCAGGGAATGAACAGGGACCCACACACCGACAATCAATACAAACCAGGAGCAGGGGCCACAGGGCCAAACTCTAATGGGAAAGAAAATATAGGGGTAATGTAGTCAAGTATTAGGGAGCCAGGTACCACCTGTGAAACTGGCTTAATTTTGGTTTCAGTGTGTGGAAGTGTCATAAAGCCAGGAAAGGAGCCTGTAGTGGCAGGGATCTGGGCGGGAGTCCAGGGACATGGCTTAGCCACATTTTTTATTTGCAAGCAGAATGTAGATACTGAATGCAAAGGAGAGCACATTTTAGAAGTGCCCCACTAATGGAGATAAAACATTAAACAGAGATTTAACATGTGTCCAGGATTAAACCTTTTTGTTTATTTTTAATTACTTTTAGATTAGCCATTCATTGAAAATATGTACTCTCATTTGTATGTTTTTTTTAAGTAAAATAAAAAGCCAAGTAAGTGAAATGCACTAATGACATATCAATAGATTCTTCAAGTTAAGAACAACATTTTTGGGAAAAAGCTGAAGCCCAATTGATGTTTTCTCCACAGTAGTGATGTCATCTTTACTTGTAACTTTGTTCTGCATGGAATAGAAAAAATGGGGTGGTGCGACCAGAGAATATAAAACTTGTGTAAAAAAAAAACTGAAGTATAGCTCTCCAAGGCCAGAGAACATAAGGGATCAGCAGATCAGAGAGGCACCGAGGCCTGTAATTGTAATCCATCTGACTCAGCACAGGCTGTGCTGTGTGGGACATGAACATTTTAATTCTTCAGTATTCTCTACACTGAACATCCCAAATAGGAATTCTGCAGTACTAGGTACATTGGCATTTCAAATTAGGTATTTATTTAGTATCCAACGATGCCACAATTTCAGGAGATCTCTTTCGATATCCGTTACTTCGGTAAGTAAAGTTTAGCCACCATTTGACTTGAACATAGGTGGCATGTCTGTTGGTCTTCAGATAGAAAAAGCAATATCTTTATATGATTCCCTTTCTTTCATATGGATCTACGTGAAGTCTTTGTGAGCAGGAGAGATTCTTTGTTAGGATTTATCTACAGATGATGTGGTGATAGTCAACCTTACCATGTAATGCTTTCCATGTGGTCCTTACTTGTGTTTCCTTTGGATTTAATCTCCAAGTTGGAACAAGAATAAAGACATCTGCCTTCACTGAGCCCACTTGTTTAAAGAGTGATACTTATAGCAAAGGGCAGTTGAAATGAATGCATCAACTGTACCAAGGTACTTTTAGAGTTCCTCGCTTTGAGAAAATAAGAAAAAGATGCTCCCGAGACTTATAAAGGTTACAAAAAGAGCGTGGAAAAGCCTTTGAATGAAAGGATGGGAAGAAGTAGTTCATATATGTCTACTCTGCTGTTCTAATTGCATGTTCCATAAAGTGATTGATTTGATTCTATTTTTATATAACTTGACAGTATAAGCTGTTCTTTAGAAAAATAGATGCTTTATTGTAGCCTTTTCTTATGGTAACCATCCTCTGGGATGTCTGTGGAAACCTATACTACATATACAAGTTAATTATGCAAAGGGATTCAATTATATAGTGAGGGTTTGGGTTGGTTAATACTGTGGGTAACTACCATTACTTTTTCTATTGTTTGTTACTGCCATAGTAAGTTTTTTTTTTTTTTTTTCCTTATGGTATGTCTTTACATAATGTTGCTTATAAGGTAAATTGATATGTTAATTTGTCAGTATTTAGAAAAAACAGACATAGACACAGACACAAAGCAGTTTGTTAAAATGTAAAGTTTGAAAATACTACTACATAGTAGCCTGTAATTATATGATATATATATTCCTTATGATAGATATATTAGAGCCTTCTTATAAATAAATTAGGCCCAGACCAAATTAAAACATTGACAGCAGGCAACTAGAGTTTTGATCTGGTCCAGGCCTTCGTTTAATTTAAAAGAAGGAGGCTTGTGGAATATATTTTATTTAAAATAGAAAATGTAGACAAGTGTATAGCTATAAGAGTTTTGTGTCTTATGCCATACATAACTCAGGCTTGTGGTTGATCGTACATACATGCCATTTGCAAAGTAAACTTTTTGCTATGAGCTACATAGATGTAAATGAATATTTATATCAGCATATGCAAGAAACTGTTATGTTTAACTTTCAAAAGAAATATAGTAATAGGATGTTTGAATCTTTTTATGTGCCATTTAACGCAAACAGACCTGGGAAACAGTTAGGCAACCAAAATGTTTATATATTAAAATAATGGTACATATTGACAACAATGCAGTTTGGGGTAAATATAAATTAAGTGCATATACAATTGAGGAAAGACAGATTTTTCTATCCTGACTTGAAAAATGCAGACATGAATTCCATTTTATGTCTGTTCAATTAGTTGTCTTTTTTCTCTAGAGCTCCCTGGCTTGACAGCTTGCTCAGTCAGAGGTTGCGCCGTGCTTGTAACAAATGTCACAGTGCATTACTCCCAACACAGGAAACAATTAACTTTTCACAAGGGGCAATTAGAAAGGATACCTCCCATCGATTTTATCATGAGAGGCACGATGACCTGTGCATAGCTTCCTCCAAATTTTATGGCTCCAAGGCTATAATGACTCGATAAATTGTAATTTGATGCCTTTTGATCTGGATTTGGTAAACATGAGGGCAATTTTAATTCACCTGCTGTTTTTAATCTTCGCGACTAATGTTATCTTTAAACAATATTAAAGATTGCTGTCAAGACGTGCTGTTTTTGTTTCGTAGTACTTCTCACAAACTGATACATTTGTCTCACACTACGTCCCCAGCTTGGATTCCAAACTGTGAGGTGCCACACAACATCAGCCAGAAAACACGGATCCAATCCTCTTCAGTTAAACATTTGAAAAGAACAGCAGTGTACGTAACGCAGTGTTCCAGATAATCAATAATGCACTCTAGTAATTACTTCTTCGTTTCAAGGAGTATATTCACTCAAGCAAGAAATATGTCTAGACATTAGTTTACTGGAGTGAGCAGTAACTATAAAACTGTCGAATCAAGACTTTAACAAACCAGCCAACTGAAAATGTACGGCACAGTTCCTGATTGCAGGTTTGAATTATTTTGAAGAAGAATGCTCAATCAAACAAAATGATAGCATCAATATTTAAGAATTGTAATTTGTCATTGGCAGGTGGGTCAAAGTTTTCATTTAGTCTATTCAAAGTGCTATTGTTTTGGTTTTCCTGCATTTAAAATATTTTATTTTTACTTTCTTCATTTCATTACACTAAATAACACAAAACCAACACATTTATTGAAATATATTTGAAAACATTTAGGCCATCAGATGAACCATATCCATTACTTTGGACTCATTTTGCTTTTCTGCACCAAAGTCCAGAATGTCTTAATGTAGGTCTGCTTATAAATGTATTAACCATTTATTTTCTGTACTTGTATATATTAGTTGATATTAATATAATGTTATATAATGTCATTTTATTTGGTCAGTCTAAGAATGTATTGTTTGCAAGTTGTGTTTGTTATATTTAACATATGTCTTAAATAGAACATGACTTATATTACTGTTATTTAGTAACACTCAAACATTTATGACATGCACTGGCAATTTAAGGAGCATTTATACATGGCTCCTTCTGTCTGGATGGTTTCATGTACACTAAGTGATTTACACTAAGTGATACTGAAATCCAGACAGTAAAGATGCTCTTTAAGTGGCTGCACAATGCTGTTTTAGTGTATTCCTAGTATTTATTGGATCATTGTTGCATAGGAAAATTATATTTAGCCATTGTAATATCCTGCTGTTTACATCATGTTATAGATACAAATTAGAATGTGAACATAAAGAATAAAAGTATGAAAAGATGCTCCAAATATGGATATGTAGCTTAAAACATGTATATTGCTAACTACAGCTTCCCTCTTAAAATAGCTGCAAACATTTGAATGTATGACCCAATTAACAAAAACATTTTCCCCAGTTCTATTGTAGCCACATTTCACTCCAATTAGCTGTTTCCTACTTTGGATAACAGGAATGCATTTTCTTTAAGATACTGAAATAAATTGAAAGTATAATGGATAACTGCATTTAATTTCATTTAAAAACTATTTTTACTGGGCCTTCTTTTTAGTTGTTTTCTTGTAAAAATAGATCAATAATAATAAACCAAACAATTCTGCAAATATTGGTTGTTGATTAACTACAGACTGCATATATGAACTTCATTTTGAAACTGGATTCAGGATCATCAAGCAATTACTCTTTTAAAGGTCAAACTTTTTCTGAAACAAAAGTACTTGTCATTACCATTATGTTTAAACATGCATCCATTGAAAGCTTAAGGTGTATGCCAAATCCTAGGGAAAACAGAATTATTCATATAAAAAAAGACAGGGAAACGCTCTTTATGCTGATATCTATGGTACCATTTATGTTCAAGGCTGTGCACCATGCTATAAAATCCACACAGAAACAACTACTCAATGACATTCAGTCCAGATATAAAGATGGTTCAATACTTCCAAAAAATCAGGAAATATATGAAGCCTAATAACACAACTGCCGATAGGCACCTGTGTGCTTTGACCCTCCCCTGCCACAGCTCAAGTACACTGGACACAGGCCACACCTCTTCCTTTGCCATTGCAAGCACAAAAGAAGCCTTGCTGTGAGTATCCACTGGATTCTCTAAGCCATTTTTTTAAATTATAAAAGATTAGGAACTGCAAATCCCTTCTAAAAAACAACCCAATTTAATTAGTGACCTGAAAGCCGGCAGCTTCCCCTTTCTGGGGGTTTCTTTTTTGGACTTCTCTTCTTGCAGATTCCAAGGCTGTGGTTTACAGCAAGCTTCGGACAGAGGTGACTGTAGGAAAGGGATAGTCATTTGCATTTGCTTTATCCAGTATGGGCATTGCAATGCTATACTGGCAGGACATGGGACATTCAGCTGACTGATTAGTTGATTGGCATGGAGCTCTGTCTTTGGGACAGGCCATGTCTAAGTAATGCCTGTCTCTTTGGATTATCAATGCCATTGCCCTGGCTCACTGGATTCTGCTGGCCTTCCCCTGCCATAGTGGCTAGTATCCCTTACTCCCTTATTAAGAACAATTTTCAACTTCAAAGATAACATTAGGTTATCTGAAAGAGAAAATAGTTCCAACTCTGTGAAGTCACTCTGCAGGCATACATGAAGGAAATGCAGCCTATGTGCAGGGAGGGCCAAGTTAGCCAAAAGGGCCTATTGGCAGCTGTGTTATCAGGCTTCGTATATTTCCTGGTAGTGAGGTAAATCCCATACTCCCTTATTGGGAACTATTTCCTCTTTTGGAGCACAGGCCCTTGTGTAAGCTCTTGTACTCTACATACTTTTGTTTCTATCCCTTCTGATTGTTAAGGATGTTTAAAATGAACATTCCCAATATGCATCCCTCAATTCCTTGGTATGCAAGCTGTACAACCCAGAGTAACTGAAGAGGTTCTACATGGATGAGTGGTCACAAATCATTGCCAAGAAATGCTTGAACCAATTACATGGCAACAGAATAGAATCAAATGGAGAATCTTTGAAATACTGAATGCAAATTAATTGGAACATTGTGTATTTGGAAATATGTCATAATCTTTGACAGATATGATTGTGATACCGTGTGTGTGTGTGTGTGTGTGTGTGTGTGTTGCCCAGCGATGGACTGGCGTCCCGTCCTGGGTGTATTCCTGCCTTGCACCCTATGGCTGCCGGGATCGGCTCCGGCTTCCCTGCGACCCTCACCAGGATAAGCGGTTTCAAAGATAGATGGATTGATGGATTGTGATACCTTGATGCTGACCTTGTTGGAAAATATTGAATGTACACCTGCATTTTCTTAGCTTAATCAATTTGTAGGTTATACTTTATCAAGGATATGAATAAATGTGAGAGTAAATGTAAATACTCATATTCATCCCTTTACAATTATAATTGATCATATAATGAAGACTTTTTAAACTTACATTATAACACCAGTGCACCCACTTGCATGATGTCAGTTTGCGTTCATGCAGTATGGGTTTATCATTAAGGCTACTCCTATTTCACTAGTAGCTGCTGAAACAACAAGAGCTACAGGCCTTTGCATCAAGCTATGGAGAAAGGGCGTTTTGCCAGCAGCTGTGAGTAACATCAGACTCTAAGCATAAATACCTCGACTTGCAAGATGTCTTGGATGTCTTGAACAATGATGAAATCAATGACAAGCCAATTAAAAAGTTCACTCATCAGATGTATACTATTCTAGAAACCTCACTTTGTATTCTTTAAACTCTCTGTTTGACATAAATTAATTTACTTTTCTGTCAACTCTTCATTGAGCAGCTATGTCCTATCAATATGTGGTGATTTAACCCAGTATACCAAATGAGGTTAAACAGTTCACTAAATAATTTCAGGTCTACTTCATTTTCATTATTGGTCTCCTCAAGTCCCATCTCACTCATCTGATATTTCAAAGAGATAATATGTCTGCTCAAATTGTATTTAGAAGATTTGCATTTTTAATGGTTGTTTGGAGTTTTTTGATATTCAGCATTTGCATTTCTGTCCTCTGTCCATGGTGTCTATATTGTAGCATGTCAGGGGGGTAGGTCCTAATAAATAGCCTGTGTGCAGAGAGTGCAGAACTTCCAAATTTCCTTTTCTGCCTGTTCACTACAATATACAGATAGAGTGAACAAGAAATGTTTCAACATTCTACATTTTGGAATTCACTGCAAAATAAACGTTATCCTCTAAGCTTTTGATTTCTTCTGTGGAAAGATTTGTTATTTGTTTTTATTATGTCTACAATGAAAAGCGATTTCTTTTCTATTGAATTAGATACGTTGTGGGAGAGAAGGAGCCTGCAAGTAATTAAATGGTTTGGAATCTGGGTGGGGGCAGACGACTGAGGGCACATGTAGTGCACATATGGCACGGCAGAGCTGAAACTGGGGACAACTTACTGATAAAACCAAATGCAGATGACTAGGCCACACTGAGGCCAAAACCAGCGCAATTAGATGAAACGTTTCACTTGGCATAAAGGATCTGCACTTGACCACAGCCAAGGCAGGACGGCATGCCAGCAGTGCATCAGGCTTGATTTGTGGAAAGAGGAAATGACTTTATCCGTGCCAAGAGTGACATCACGGATCTTTATCTTGGAACAAAGTGTGGGTTAGGCTTCCCCCTCAGCTCGGCTCCACTACATTCATTCCAAGCCAGAATTAAAAGGGTGAATAAAACCAAGGGGTAGACCAAACAAAGACAAAATCCTTTTCAGGGAAATTGAAACACCCCTTAAGGTCTTATGGATGCTATTCTAGACAACTTTAAATATGATCACTAACATACCAGCATTCTTAGATGATTTAAGACCTCAACCTCTTGTGTTCTCTTTCACATTCTGAAGCCCTGTTTTAGGGTATATATATATATAATAAAATGGTAACATTGCTTTAAAATTAAGTAATATATATATATTGGGTGTGGTACATAATGGGAGATATATGAGAAAGGGAACAGCTCCTCACCACAATATATCATTGCTGTAATTCCAACGCAGTAAGTAATATTACTACATAAGGCATGAATGTTTTCCCCAGAAGTACTTTTCTATCAACTGTCTAGTCTATTCATATTACAGGATTTACAAGGATTTTGTTTTGTATTATAAAACCGTGACCATTGTGTCAGTTTCCAGGAAGGGAAATCTCTTTATAGTTGGATCCTTCTTGGCTGTACTGCACTGGTATTAATCAGACGCCAGACACTAGTTCCTGCTACCTGCTGTCTCTATTCCAAACTGCCATTGCAGGTTAACAAGTGTGGTATGTCTGAAAGGGGACTGGGTGCATTTATATTCCTCTTAAAAGGTAGAATAACTGTCTGTAATAATAAGAACACATTAATAACAAAAGTGTAAAATAAAATGTAGCACAACATTAAAAGTAGATTTAATACTTGTTTATGACACCTGAGATTGACTTTGACAGCAGCAGCTGCTCTACAGGAAACTGTCCTGTTGTTTGCATTCTTCAGCTGCAATTTTACAACTTCAGTTTTTACAACCCTTAGTCCCACATATCATTGAGTATTCCGGAATAGATTTTGGAATATATTTCTGCATTTTTCTTGACTGAGATATACTTCATAAAGTCAAACCATGCAAAACAAAGGTCCCTAGTTCTGCAACCAACAACTACAACCAACCTACTATTTTTGAATAACTGTGCTTACACTGCCTAGCAGTGGAGTTCAATGGGTTTAAACTCTTAATTTTGTAAGCTGGTAGAACTCATTAAGGATGAGTGCTTTATTGTGAAACCAAGAAAATCGTTCAGTTAACATACTGAGTAATTTACTTATTCCTAATCCAAAATAATGAACAGGCGTGCCCTCCCTACACGATGACCCTGACCATGACTTTATTTAACCTTGAAAGCAGTGGTTTCAGCTCTATTAACATTGTGTATGTTTGGCTTAGTCATGTACTCCATAGAAACTTGTAATATAAGCAGCAAATCCCTCCTAAAATATAATTTCTTAACCTTTCCTTGTAAACACAACTCCATTCCTAGATTAGTAGCAAAGTCAAAATTCAGAAACAAATTACTTATTATAGGTTACTATTAGCAAATAGTCAAGTTGGGAAGTTAGCAGCCAGTAAAAACAGACTTTATTGATGCAAAAACAACCTAGTTCTCAAAACCTCTTGTGGAACTGCTGATGTCAAAAGAGACCACCGATGTGCATCTGCTGTTAAGTAAACTTGGCATTCAAAGTACAAACTGGCAGATTCCAGTTACAAGTACCGTCAGGTGCTTCTACTTAGCAGGTTAAATATTCCACAGTACCCTTATGTAAATCATTAATTTGTTCAGAGGGAAATAGTGCACAAATCATTACTTTTATCAGGAAATGCCCTTTTACAAGAAATGAAAGCAAGAGGCTTGTTGGGGCTTAGCTTTCCTTAAATTCTAAAGAAAAATTTTAATGGTGTAATAATATTGTAGTGGCTAATCAATTTAAAGGTATGTGTAATGTTATCATTTGACAGGTCACATTTTTCTGTGGGATCTGAATAAACTTTAATTTAATTAATTTGAATCAATGACATTTGTAAAAAACTAATTGTCTTGTTTTTTCTTAATACATGTTAAAAGGTAAGAATAAAATACATCCATATCACTAAAGATGTTAGAGTCAGAAGAAGAACAGGAAATACAAATCCAGCACAGTTAACCGCAAGAACTGCTTCACAATAACAGACAACAGTGCATTGTAATGCAATAAACAGAAACTAATCACTGTCACTGTGTGACTAATTTGGCCGGTCAGCACATGCAAACGTTTTTGTATACAAGCCTCAAACACTGTGTGCAATGCCAAGTATGTCTAAGAATGTGATTACATTATTCTTCCTTGTCTTGTTTAACTCTGCTCTTCTGGGCTTGAACTTCCTCACTTCACCCTCTGATCACTTGTGAAATATGTACATTAATCAGCAAAACTAGGTGTGATGCTTACAAAGAACTGTTAATGTCTCTCTTGTGTGATGTGAAGTAATGTAATGAAAGAAGTTAAGAGTAGAAAAGAGGCCAGGCAGCCTAACCATTGTTTTTTATTTTGTCATTCCCCTGAAATAGGCTGAAACATGTTTTCTGTTATTCTACCATTTACTTCATTACTGGGGAATTCAAACCTGCACACAAACCTTTGAATCATGATTAAAGATCAGCCTTTTCCAACAATATTGCCTTTGTGCAGTAGCTACTTTCAGCATGTTAATGTGTGCATCGCTGGGCTGAAATATATGACACACATTTCAAACATTTTGCTCAAACACAAAAGCATACGAATGAATACATTCAGCTGAGCCCCACCGGTACATTTCCCACCACAGTCCTCAAGTTTGACTTCAGCTCCAATTGCATCGAATTTTAATGACTGAAAATATTAATATTGCTCCAGTCACCTTCCAAAATCTTGCAAACGGCAGTATGTGTTATGCTGCCTATGCTGCAGTCTGCATAGATTTGAATGCACATCTCTATTATTATTATTATTATTATTATTATTATTATTATTATTATTATTATAGTAATCATGATATTAATAATTATAATAATTCCATTTGAGTGCTCCCTCAAAGCTCTTCTTTGTAGCATTCCTCCCTTTTAACCATTGCAGAGACAACAAACTCTATTTGTTTTTAGAGTGCTGAATTTCTTTTAACAACTGTTATCTCTTCTCAAGCGACACAAAGTATCTCCCAGATGATAATCCCAGTCTGTTTTCTTGGCAACATAAAACTGGGTCAATATGACATGGCAACTAAATAAAATAGACCCAGCATGTGTAACTCTGCTGGTACAAGCTTTACTCAGAAGACACAAAATTAAAATAACAGACCCTGACAACAGCACGGTTTTATGTTGCTGTGGCATTTAAAGGTTATTCTACACTCGAGATATTGAACAACGCATTAAAAATTGAATTAAATAAAGTACAATAGTTTCTACAGTATTAACTATTCAGAGACTTTTTTCATACCACAAACCACAGCATTTCATTTTGTGTGGATTCTTTAGAATAATATGTAAGGCACTGCAGGTTCATGAAAAAAACAAACAAACAAAAAAACAGTATGACTAATACATGTTAAATGTAATTTTTGAATCATTCCTTTAGCACTGTAGTAAAGGGAAATGTTGATGATCCACTAACATAATCCTTGGTTTAATTTGCCATCTGTTAATTTACATGCAATGGTGTGAATTTCTATTTCTCTGTGATATTTCGTAATGGTGTAAATCAATTAAAATCTTTGGATTGAGGTGAAAGATCTGCAAAGCTGATTATTATTTGCAAGGAGCTGCAGTGGATGGATGACAGGGGTCTTTCTCTCTGAATGCTGTCTGTCTGGTGTCACACTGCTGGAGCAGAAAAAAAGGGAAAATAAATTTGTGTGTAATGTGTGATTGTGCCCACCTTCAGATCCTAAAGTGCAGTACAGCATAGAATAATTGGTTTAACGTCAGGTTTGAAAATGGGGAAAACATTCTTCAATATATGATTATGATTAAACAGCAAATTAATTGTATCTGTCTGAATGCATTCTTGACTGTTCAGTGGGTCACATCAGGCAGCTGTTGTGTCTGGTCTAGATCATAAACAAGATTATCTTAATGCTCTATAAGCTTGTGGTTATATAATCAGTTTACTGGTGGTTTGTTTTATTTTTTCATCTGTATTTTAAGAACGATGTTCATGTATTTGGGGGGGAAAAGTGCATTATTTCTTTAGGAAACATTTTTTTGTTTGTTTTTGTCCTGGTTTTCAGTTAAATAAAAAAAGTATTTACTCTCTTGCACAAAATATGTAAATACACAGTGTAACAAAATTTCAACTCTAAAGATAAATATATTTATATAAATATAAATGTTTTATATATAGGTTGATGGATAGATACATAATCCCTCAAGATACATGAGAGTTGCATTCTTAATAAATATCACGTAGTTGAGAATAATTAAACTTGGGGAGCATTATCACAATGGAAAAAAGGAAATGTGACAATTTGCGTTACTTATACACCATATTTTATATAACTATTACAGTTAAGGTAACAAAATGAAAGATTTTTCAGTCAATACTTTATTTATATATTTACAACATTATATTCAGTTCTTATGTATTCATTTAACAGACTTAATCTATGCACTATAAAATAAAAAGACACTTATGTTCAATTGAGATCAAGGACAATCTTAATAATTATGAATATTGCTGCTGCCACCTGGAACTCATTGTCAAGGCTCTTTAATGCAAATTCAAATCCATCAAAATATGTTCATATTGTGGTGGTCCGCAATACTTTAATATGACAAATAGCCAGACTGCTGTGTAAAAAACTTTAGAAACCTGTGATCTAGATTTATTTCTTAATGTAATATTTTGTTTTACTACAGATGTATTGTGTTCCACATATTATATCATTTTCCTCTGAGGAAAGTTCAGACCATTTCTTAATAAATAATATCTGTTTTCAAAGATTATGTTGTTTTGCTAATTTTGTTTAAATATGTTTTCAGAAAAGAGATGTTTTAGACTTTCCACAAAAGCATATTGATGATACATGAAGTAACATTGAAAAAAACTGAAACTGGAGCAGCACAGTTTGATTTTCAGAGAAAGTATATATTTTGAAAGATATTGCAATTACTATGCATAATTTCAGCTACATTTGCAGGGATACAGAGATGAAATGGTCACCCTTACATTTGGTTAATTACATCTATCAAATTAATTATCTACAAATAGGTGGGTGTAAAGACTCAATCTTGGCTGCTTCAGATCATTTTAGATAGCAGTGTATGAATTTAAATCCCAGCCGCTTGTGTGTAACATTTGTTTCTGGAATTAACACAGGGAGTGGCACTGGATTTGACCAAAAATGTCAGCATATATCTGGAAGCCTAACAAATATCCTTCAGTTTTACTCAATACACCACTTAACTTTCCTAATCTGCTCAGTATTGGACAGGAGGAATTCTAATATTGAACCTTCATTTATAGGTAATGATGGAAAACCAATTAAAATAGCATCCCAGCTGTTCTGCTCCCTTGATTTCATGAAATGCATATTGTTTGTATATTGTTGATTTCATGTAGATTTAAAATTTAAGTAGGTGTTCTGATTTTTGGAATTTATCCATATTTAACTTGATTTCTACCCCCACAAGCTATTTTTGGGATTATATTTAAACCTGAAAATTTAGAAAGCTGTCACTGAATACACACACACATCTGGCAGTGATTCAAATACAGAGGAGACGTGACACCAATAACTATGTACTGAAATCATTAAAAATGTAACTTCTAGTTATATATAACCGGGGGCTATGATATTTATGTTTTAGACAATTTAATCCGATTTTTACAGGTTTAAACCTGAAAACTTTCAGAATAACTGATAAACTTGTGCAGTTGTTTGCATCAGACAAAGGCGATGCTGATGATAAACTGACCTCCCTTTTAGAAAAATATTGATACTTATTACACTAGGACATTTTTTCAGCATTAGAGCATTGAAGCTTTAAGATTTCTGTTTCAGTTTCTGTGTATTTGGAGAATGTCAGAAAGACAAAGTCAGTAGCTTTAGATGCAGTCCATTTCATCGTTTCTATTTTTAAGTTGGTGTGATTGTAATCTACCTGCTAACTGCAACTCTTAAGACATTTTAAGCTCCCAATATGTTATTCTTATTAAAAATGTGTCGTCGTAAAGCCCAGTGAAATGTCAGAAAATATAAACAATTAATGATGATGGTGGTAATTATAGTGATAGTCATGATAGTGTTTAGTAATATACTTGTTGAAAGATATGCTATTGATACATACTGTCCAATCTGTCATACAATTTGATTTTGATTGATTGTCATCAAAAATATTGTTTGCTATTCAAGGTTTACATATAAATCAACATTGTGGAACGTCATCAAGGTAGTTTTCTTTGTTTTTTTGTGGATGTTCATTCATTTCTGAATAAACCCCAATTTCTACCCAAATATTTCTTATTTTTTAATCGATTATCTTAAAATCCCCCCAATTTAATCTGTTCTTGTTTTGTTTGTTTTAGTTTTTTCCATTTTACGTGATTTTAAAAATCATTCATTTGTAAAAAATGTCACCCTGAAAATCAGAAACCCTAATTTTAAATAATAAATTCCTGAATGTTGTTGAGGAATGCCAGTAAGGAGGGATCGTGGACACATCATGCGCCTTTGTTTAGCTTGTTCACTAAGCTGACTGTATCCTAGCAACAGCGTTGCAGAATAATGCTATTTCAGTCATTCAGGCTGTCTGCTTGTTTACAAATTTCATCCAGCGTATTTTGCTGTTTTGAAAACTAGGACACAAAAGCCGCTCTCTCATTTGAACACTGTGTGACGAAAATGTACTGTGGCTGTGAAAAGTAGCCTTATTCTTCCTAGTGACAGGGAGTTCATTGGGTTACTGTGCTACGGAGTCTGTTGCTTAGTTTCCTGGAGGCAGACAGTAGAATAATCCTGTCATTAGTGCCCTTTAATGCACTCTATTATGCAACCTGTGATTGATAGAGATTTCCTTTTTTTTAAGCTGTAATCCTTATCCTTGTTTACGCTGAACACTTAACTGCACTTGTCATAGGGCTTATGGGCTTATAAATGTAATTTTAAAGTGTATTTTGAAAAAAAAACATATTGCAAAAATAGAGAAATAATAATAATAATAATAATAATAATAATAATAATAATAATAATAATAATAATAATAATAATACAAATTCCCTTGGGAATATGAAGAACCTCACATAGAGAAACATTGATATTTGGTTGGCCCATGGCAGCCATGCTTTATATGCAACAACTTGATTTGAACAAACTCCAACACATGTTTGTTTATATAAGTGACGCAATATGGCTGCCACATGGAACCAGTGGCTATGGAATTCACCCCAACAAACATACCAAAGCACTTTAACATTGGACTCATTCTGAACATATGAACTTTGGAGATGTTCAATTGTTTTGTTTGGAAAATATGCCAGTTTAGCCTGCATGTCATTTGATTGGCCTGTGGCAGCCACGGTGTTCTACACAACCACATGACTTGCACAAATGTGACCAAACCATGTGACCAACTGACAATCTAAATATGTGACATTAGGCAACTTTGTGCATTAAGTGTCAATGTATTCCACAATGTATGTGTTTTTGATCTATTTGACCTATGTTATCCATGTTCACAATAGCAAACATTCCCAAAGGTATTGCAAGTTTTGTGACTTGTGGAGCAATGGTTTTAGAGACTTTGGGAATGTGTGTGTGTGTATATATATATATATATATATATATATATATATATATATATATATACAGTGAGGGGAAAAAAGTATTTGATCCCCTGCTGATTTTGTACGTTTGCCCACTGACAAAGAAATGATCAGTCTATAATTTTAATGGTAGGTGTATTTTAACAGTGAGAGACAGAATAACAACAAAAAAACAAAAAAACAATTAAAATTCAATTTATAACTTTTTTGAAATGCGTTTTCCTGAATTTTTTTGTTGTTATTCTGTCTCTCACTGTTAAAATACACCTACCATTAAAATTATAGACTGATCATTTTTTTGTCAGTGGGCAAATGTACAAAATCAGCAGGGGATCAAATACTTTTTTCTCTCACTGTATACACTCACCTAAAGGATTATTAGGAACACCATACTAATACTGTGTTTGACCCCCTTTCTCCTTCAGAACTGCCTTAATTCTACGTGGCATTGATTCAACAAGGTGCTGAAAGCATTCTTTAGAAATGTTGGCCCATATTGATAGGATAGCATCTTGCAGTTGATGGAGATTTGTGGGATGCACATCCAGGGCACGAAGCACCAGTTCCACCACATCCCAAAGATGCTCTATTGGGTTGAGATCTGGTGACTGTGGGGGCCAGTTTAGTACAGTGAACTCATTGTCATGTTCAAGAAACCAATTTGAAATGATTGGACCTTTGTGACATGGTGCATTATCCTGCTGGAAGTAGCCATCAGAGGATGGGTACATGGTGGTCATAAAGGGATGGACATGGTCAGAAACAATGCTCAGGTAGGCCGTGGCATTTAAACGATGCCCAATTGGCACTAAGGGGCCTAAAGTGTGCCAAGAAAACATCCCCCACACCATTACACCACCACCACCAGCCTGCACAGTGGTAACAAGGCATGATGGATCCATGTTCTCATTCTGTTTATGCCAAATTCTGACTCTACCATCTGAATGTCTCAACAGAAATCGAGACTCATCAGACCAGGCAACATTTTTCCAGTCTTAAACTGTCCAATTTTGGTAAGCTTGTGCAAATTGTAGCCTCTTTTTCCTATTTGTAGTGGAGATGAGTGGTACCCGGTGGGGTCTTCTGCTGTTGTAGCCCATCCGCCTCAAGGTCGTACGTGTTGTGGCTTCACAAATGCTTTGCTGCATACCTCGGTCGTAACGAGTGGTTATTTCAGTCAAAGTTGCTCTTCTATCAGCTTGAATCAGTCGGCCCATTCTCCTCTGACCTCTAGCATCAACAAGGCATTTTCGCCCACAGGACTGCCGCATACTGGATGTTTTTCCCTTTTCACACCATTCTTTGTAAACCCTAGAAATGGTTGTGCATGAAAATCCCAGTAACTGAGTAGATTGTGAAATACTCAGACCGGCCCGTCTGGCACCAACAACCATGCCACGCTCAAAATTGCTTAAATCACCTTTCTTTCCCATTCAGACATTCAGTTTGGAGTTCAGGAGATTGTCTTGACCAGGACCACACCCCTAAATGCATTGAAGCAACTGACATGTGATTGGTTGGTTAGATAATTGCATTAATGAGAAATTGAACAGGTGTTCCTAATAATCCTTTAGGTGAGTGTATATATATATATATATATATATATATATATATATATATATATATATAATATGAAATAAATTAAAATTAAAATAATCATAAGAAGAATAATGTGTTCAGCACATTCAGTGATAGGGCACTTAATAATAATAATATGAATAATAATATGAATAATAATAATTATTATTATATAATTCAGTTAATTTAACTTATCAATCTATATACAGCCTTGTAAGTTATATTTCAATGGAACAGTATCAATTAATTAAATATGTATTTTTCTGGAAGTTAAAATCATTCAAGGTCACTTCACAACATGTTACTTGAAGGCTTCTTTGAGAAATGGAGGTGCTAACATACAAATATGTAAATATTTCATAATCTGGTTCATAATGATGTTGCTGTTATTTAAGATGACACTTTGAGCACGGTAATTAATGTCTGCTAAAAACAAATGTGTTACTGTGAGAAAGTTAATTGTTTATCATTATTTCCTGCTAAACTATTCGAACATTTATAAACATCATTGCTTTTTTCACGTTTTGACTAGTATTAGATTTCCCTTATTGTTTGTTAAACACCAAAGCTTTCACTGCTCTGGGTTCGTAGCTCTTGGTGTCTTTGCTCATTTGCTAAAATAAAAAATGTTGAAGGGGCAATTATAGGCATAATCTAATCAGAAGTACCACAGAATGTATTCCGAAGAGATGCCTGAAAAATGAAATGCTGATTGCTTCTGTTGAGTGATTTTTGGGCATGGATTGCACAGCAGGTGTGATTATATATGAAGCTGCATACTTACAAGTATATTGAAATAGTAGTATTTTTCTATTATTTATAAAATGCAAGTGAAATGAGGGGCAGTAAAATTACACTCTGGGTGGAGGGATTTTTTTCACAGGCAGCATTCTCAGCCTGTGAATAAAACAATCTCACACACAGCAGACAGCAACAACTTACAATCAAGCAAAACTGCTTTCCTTAAACATAGGAACCAATACATTTTTACAACTCATTCCCTGTGAGGAATGCTTCTGCCTTCTGGACAGTTCCAATGGTTGTTTTTAATCTAAGACTTGCTAATTATGAAATATCACCTGTTTTTCTTTATTACATTTCAGTTTCGGAATGACCCAAATTCCAGGAATCTGTATGTCGTTAATTTAAAATGAAACTCTTCGGTGTGATATTGCATCAGAGACCCTGAGGGTGCTGTCTCACGTGTACTTTAGTTAAGGGTAATAAAGTATTACAGCCTTGATCCTACACACTTGCCATAAACCTTTAAAACTGATAGGATCACATTAAACCACTCACATATTACTTTCATTTTTTTAAGGATCTGTTGAAGTCTGGCACTAAGGAAACTTTAAACAGAAAGTTATTATTTAAACTCTCTTCTGAAAAAGAATAGCTCTAAAATATATGTTTGAGTCTCATATCCTCTGGAGGCGGAGGCAATATACAGATTAGTAATAGACATATTTCTAAACTTTATAAAAAAGATAACAAATGAAAGCTCAGTTTGGTGCATTATACCTATTTTCTCATTGTAAACTGATGAAATTGGTCTTTTGACAGATTATGATTGTTTGCCAAGAATCTACTATCTGTAAATTGTGAATTTAGCATCTGCTTCATTGTATTTACATTGAATTCATATTATTTCTCGTTGCTAAAGACGCATATTTATTATTGTTTTGTAATTGCATGTAATTTAAATTTAAAGCATCCGGTACATGTCATATAATATGTTTATGGAGGGAACTGTTTGAATAGATGGAATAGATAAGCAATATTCTTGGATCTTGGCACTAAGTCCAATAAATGTATTTTGCTTGCCCCAGGATTCTCATGGTGATGTATTTAGTTCATATGCATTCATTTTTTGAAAAGACTCTACTGAATGATATAATATAATAACTAATAATAATGAATTATAATAATATAATAACTGCACAGTGACTACCCATGTGTGTTATTTATTTGTTTTGTTTTGTAAATGTGTTGTTAAACATTTGACTCTGGCAGGTTAAATTTCAGCGTTTTATCCCGGGAGAAAGCTGTTTTAAAAATTAATCCTCCTGTTTAATAATTTACCAGAATACACAACAACTAAGCTTAATTCCAAACAGTGAACACTGGACATATTGAAAGTCTACAGCTTAATAACAAAACATAATCCTGTCATATTGAGTTATTATTGTCTGCCAGTACTACACTGTTATTTTCCCTCCATAATCCAGCTGCATGGCATACGCTGCACAAAGGTTATGTAGGAAACGAGTTAATAGAATATATATATATATATGCTCTGCACAATTCTCTAGACATCTCTGTGATTAACACAGGGCATATTGTAGCATAAACAACATCACAACATATATATTGAGTTAATTCAAAACTTTCTGGGTACTTTTGAATTCCATAATGTTGGAAATTAATTACAGAAAAAATAGTAACAAAACATTATGGGTAAGGTATGTTTTTTTAAAACCTGTTTTCCTGTACATACAATATCAGTGGCACCTCAATTATTATATATACTTATTTTATTGAGAATCATTGACTTAAATGTAGTAATCTTCCAAACAGAGGTTACAGACTAGAAGAAGAATGTATTTTTTCTGGAAGTACATTATAAATCACAGACCAATGTGTCACCTATGCAGTGAATTCTGTAAATGCACACTTTTTATGTTTGCATATGAAACCAGCTTTACTAAGAAGTTGCAAATAAAGAATGGATGTTGTAACGGAAGTAATACATGTTTTATTGCACACATCAAATGAAGCATTACTTTCATCTTTATGTTTTGATTATTTCTCTGCAACAAAATGTTATCTTATCTTTTGCCATTTATGAGTGATAGAAATGGAACAATAATCCATTGCCATTATAGTGACATGACTCATACCGTATGCATATTTATATTGCTGAATACAATAAAGTGTGCCAATCACACCTGACACTCCTGTGACCACAAGGCTCCATAATGCCGGGACACTGCAGACAGGATCGTTGTGTATATTTGTCCTTAAACTTAAAATAATTAAGCTTTAAACTATCACACCTTTTGTGAATGTGAATGTGGTGCCAAATTACAGTCTGATAAACAGGTCACTCTATCACATTCCTTGCCACAGTCACTCAGTCTATTGTGATTGAGGAGAAATTGTGAATTAGATTGTTTTATTAACTATCTAAAGATAAATACTGACTTTGACATATTTGTGACTCTAAAGAACAATTATGCATTTCTTTAAGTGGTGACTTTTATTATTTTCAATTTTACAGTCACAAACATGTTAAAGTCACTTTCTTTTGTAAAAAATAAAAACGTGCTTTCAATTTCTCTTGGGATCACATCAGAAACAGTAACAATAGTCTGATCAGTGGCAGGGAAAGTAAAATAAAATCTCAGTGCCTTGTTTTGTATGCACTGGAATTGGGCATCGCTCTGTATGTTAACATCCAAGACATATTCAGAAAACGTCAGTATTCCAGAAATGAGAATTCTACAGGAGTATTCTGAATGAGCTCTTTACATGCAATATTCATCTCATGTTCATCTATTATTCATGGCGTATATGTAAACAGGTTTATACGGCTTAATTTGCACATACGCAAAGGAAACGATCTGACAGCATTTGGAGTTGCACCACTTTGTAGTACTACTGTTGTACTAAATAAAATAGTACAATAGTTGTACTTTAATAAAATAAAGAGAGATCCGACACAAAAGCACGTCGCCAAAAATAACACCTCTATTTAGGCCTGCAACCTGTGATTCAGAATTGGCCTCTTCATCATCACAGACCAGCCATCGTAATCCTTCTCCAGTCAAAACAGAGACGACCCTGATATCACTATCAACTCATGATGAAGCACAGTGCGGCAAACCTGGAGCTGAAAATACCGACTGTTGCCCAGGCGACCTGTTCACAACTGATAAAGCAAATTATCCAATAAATATCGAAGATGCAAAAGTAAAAAAGTCCATATTAAAAATATGTCTTGCTTGCCCACAATGCAACCGAGACACAGGCTTCAGGAAGTAGTTTGGAGGAACTAAAGCTACTGCATCTTCCCAAGTAGTTGGGGAATTGAAAAGAAGCTTACAGACAAACGATTACGACGTACATTTTGATTAATTTGATGAAACCCAAAAATGATCTAACCCTTTATTAGACATTATTGTTGCTCAGTTGAAAACCTTTCTGTGGAATGAATTTTGTAGTGCAGCGTTTTAAATTTTTGTGTCCTTCTGAACTTCTTAGTGCTAATGACAATGCACCATTTAAATCAGCCAATCAGTGCGAAGAGGATTTATAGTTAGCTACTTTCCTACAGCTAGCAATTCAGATCCACATTGAAAGACCAAATACAGCAGATTGCTGGTGGTACAATTAAAGCCCTAACTGACCTTGTATTTTGGAAACACAATGCTATATTGCCTAGTGTTTTGGATGTTGCAACAATATTGAAACTCTTCTTAAATATACTGGTTAAGGGGGTCCTTTTCAAAACAGAAATTTATCACAACTTACCTAAGAAATTCAATGTATGGGGGGAGTCAGGACTGTCAACCCCAAGTATAGAGAGTGAACAAGCAAGGCAATTAGACGTGAAAGCCTTAATAAATGAGTTTGTGCAAAACAAAGCAAGAAGGCAATCTCACATTCAGTAAAAGAAGAAAAAAAGAAGCAATCTCCAAAATGTTTTTAAACTATGTAATACTGAACAGTTCATATTACTCAACAATTTACATTTAACACAGTTCAATAAGTGACAAAGTGGCCCATGATCCCATTTGGTAAAATACCAAAATCCTTTTATTACAGTTTGTAAGGATGTGTAATTAAAACCGTTTTCTGATCTTTTCTGCGAATGTTCTTTGGGGTAGAGGTATACTGATAATTATTTGAATGGGATGCTATTTATACACAAGATAAAAGATACAGGAATATTTTGAAATACTGCCAACTAGCTGGTTAGCTGGTCTAATTGAATAATCCAGCTGTCTTAATTGGAATACTAATATTCGGAATACTGCTGATCATATTCCAAATAAGGTGTTTACATGACAAATTACATTTTCAGAATACACAAGTATTTGAATAATGGAAGGGTATTGTTATGAAATATATTGGGGTCCCCAAACTTTAATACCTGGAGGGCCAATTATCAAGTTAAACTCAAGCAGGAGGGGAGTGTATATTTGGGAGTGTGTTTCGTTTCATGTCTCCTGTCATTGTTCTCCTTAATTACAGCTATGGAATCTTGTCATATTTAGCAAACAGCTTTGTCTTTAATTCAGTAAAAAAATGCTTTCACATCTGTATCTGTGATCCACTTTCTTTTTCTCACCCTGCTGTCCATCTTACATGTCCCTCACACCCCCACAACACGTGACAGCAGCCTCCAATCAGGGAGAGTTGATTTTCAATTGTATGCAACAAACTTGCAAACTTAAAATATATCACCAACTTTCAAAATCAGAATTTAAGAAAACACATTTTGTAGTATGATTTTCAAACTAGTAATTAAAGGATAGATTTTTTTAAATATATTTTATTCATAGGTTATTTATGTCATACCCTTCTGCGGGCCAAAGCAAGTGTGGCTGGGAGCCATAGTTTGGGCGTCTCTGATCTATATGTACTGAATATTTGTTTTTGACAGGATTTGATAATTTATGAGTTCATGTTCATTTTTAAGAAAAAGTCATGTAACACTCTACAGAAAACATTTACCACAATAAATCATAAACACAATATATCTCAGTAGTTAATTATAGTTTGGGTAAAGGTGGATTTATTATCTATCAAATCAAAAGAAACACACTTAGAGACTTACTAATGGGCTGCACAGATAAAATGGTGTTCACAGTTCTCACCTTAAATGACAGATCAGGTTCCAAACCACTTATCGAACCATTTTTGATGTACACAGACCCGTGTTGAGGAGCTGGGGGCTTGCCCTATGGTGAGTTTTTCCATGTCATGCTCTCTGACAGCTGAAAGGCTACGCTTCTACAGCTGTTCCCAGGGACCCTTTCATCAGCTGTCTGAGTTGCAGCATTAGCCTGACCAGGGCCCCCCTCACAGACTGGAAATATTCTCTCATTGATTCCATATGTTCATCCCTTGTGCAGTCTGTGGATTGGGGCAGGACTGCAAGATGGTGCTCTCTATTCGAGCTTTGCAGTTATTAAAATAAAGCAGTGACCTAAAAGAAGATTTAAATAAAAATAAATATTAAAAAGCTATTTATCCTCTGTATAGTGGTAAGCCGTTAATGACATCCAAATCAAAATAATGTATAAGTTGTTTTATTCTACTTTTCTTGGACAATAGTTAGTAGTGTAAATACTACTGCTACTACTACTACTACTACTACTACTACTACTACTACTACTACTAATAATAATAATAATAATAATAATAATAATAATAATAATAATAATTGTACTAGTGTTTAGTGTTAGGAGGAGTCTCAATAACCACCAGGGATATATTCTATCTTTGAAATTTATTTTATATTTGCTATAAAAAAACCTGAGAGTTTAGATCAAGGAAATTAGCATGATGCGATGCAGCCTGTTGCAATAGATACATGAGAAACCTACTTGCAGTGGTAAGAGGATGATGAGTGAGATATAAACTGATTTTCATTTCATTTCATAATATTATGAAATATATCAGAATGCATAGGTCTCCCATGATGCAAGATTTAAACAAATCATCAAATTCTATGTGAAATGCTTGTGATGGGCAAATGTTTTACTATCTTAGATTAAAGTGATCTGATTACAAAAAAGATTTAAAAAAAGCCAAACATAATGATTAAACATGATCAATTATACAGTTTTTATTGATCTTATTTTAGTTTTGAGCCCCTGAAGATGAACAATATACTTCAGATTCAATTACTTGCTGCACAAGTAATAAACCAGCAGCACAACCATAAAACAGAAAAACAGCTCCAACAGCAAAAAGTGACCTTTACAATTTTGGTTTTACCGTCATTCAGCTTCTCTCAAGCAACCTCCAAGCCATATATGGTTTTGTGGGCAGCAGACATCTTAACAAAATATATATATATAAGAGAAAACATTACCATTAACAAACTCATCTGCATTATGCTACATGGAGACTGGAAACAATTGGATTGTACTTAAACCTACTTTACAGATAATTTTTTGTTTGTTTTGTATAACATTTTATTTTAGTGATATTGAGGACAGCACCCTAATTTAGAGACAAATTAACACTTTTGTATGGAATAGTAAATTAATACCCATGCGTGACTCAAATCTTGCTTATATTCCACAAGCAACTTACCATTAATTAATAGAAGAGCTTTTTTTTACTGGCAGATTCAGTCCATCGCTGATGATTAGCTAAAGTGGAGCTCTTTCTCTTTTTATAGTACAAATTCTCAGCCTTTGGTGATTATGTTAATGTTTCTAATTGAGGACAGAGACACGTAAATGTCCCAAAGAGCGTTTTTAGTAGTATTCATCTTGTTTTTTTGGTTTTCCTTCATGCTATCCAATATATTTCTGGGAGCAGAACTGAAGCTTGTAACTCAGCAAAGAGGAGGTAATGGTTTGTGACATCACATTTGTTAGCTTCTATTTCACACAACACAAGTAATGAAAAATAATCACAAAGCAGGATCTGAATGGAGTACCAGATGTTCCTGTTGACCACACACTATTAAACATGTATTCAATTAGAATAGAGAAAGGGAACACATACTAGTACATTGTAAACTTTATTATATGAAGTTTGGTGGTGCTTATTTTTTATACTTTGAAAGAAATATGAACTGTTAGGTTCCATTGTAATTTAGTCCACTGTGGTATTCCTTCTGGGAAGATGGTGATTCAGTAATATGGTATATTCCGAGATCACAATGACATCTTTGCTTCAAATCAATTCCAAATAGAGACTGCTATGCAATCATTTTTTAATCTATATTAACACACTTCTATCACTAGTCAATAGCATTTATCCAGAATATCTACATATGGTTTTAGGTTTGAAAGATGTACTTGAAAAGAACATGCAGTAGACAACATTCCTTTCTCCATATGTAATGTCTCTTGTCCTGCTTTTAAACTTTTAGTAACAATTATCAACAATCATTTATCGGATGCTTTTTGTTTTGTTCCTCCCTGTTTTTTCTTAATCCCCCCTTAAATTCAGAAAATACTGAAAATCATTTTGATTAGTCTGAGAAGGAAACCAGCTGATTAGCACCAGACAGCTGTATTACACTGCATATCCACATCCTAGTGACAGGATTGCAGTTGGTCGGTTCAATATCTAGGGTAAGGGCCAAAAACAAAACACAAAAAACAACAACCACTTGCCCCCTTAAAGAGACCTAAGTTCTTTCGATAAATATCAAAGGACCATTTCCTTAGTTTTATTCAGCACTTCAGACCTTCTAAATATACTCACTGTAATTTATCTGTTTTAAATAAGGGAATATTTTACCAAATGTTAAAAGATAAATCTGCATTAAATAAGATCACAATATTAATTAAGACAAAAGAGGACAATAACAGGGCTAACAAGGAGAGCACCACTGAGTTCTGTGATGTGAGCTCATAATATTATAAAATATAGTACAAGAATGCATAGGTCTCACATGGCTTAAACAAGGCTTAAACAAAACATCAAATTATCTGTTAGTTCTCGCTTTCGGTGGTCAAAAATAAACAGATAAAAAAAACACCCACTTGTCCTTAAAGAGACCTAAGTTATTTAGATGAGTATTGGAGTTATAAACAACATTTTATAATAGGGGTCGAACCCTAATCCCTCCTACACCATGTATAAATGCAGGGCATTAAACGTGAATCTCCCAGGATTCGCCACTCTGTTTGTAACATAACGA